>NC_045168.1:24858187-24875687 GCF_900700415.2 Clupea harengus
TGATGGTATGTGAGATAAACACACACACACACAGACACACACACACACAGACACACACACACACACACACACACACACACACACACAGACACACACACAGACACACACACACACACACACACACACCCGCGAGAGAGACATAGAGGACATGATTATTATTAGCAAAGCAACCTATCAAGGATTGCTTTTCTTTATCTCTGATTGCCTTTTGCTTCTAGTTCAGAATGACAATAACCCACTGGACATGTCAGATTGTCTCCCTTCCCAGAGCCCTGTGTGTCCTGCCAGAGTTGTTGGAAGGTGCCGCGGGGTGTTGTGCAGAAATCAGTTTGAGCCGACTCTGTTTTATTGTGTTCCATCGCTCACGGGGCTTCGGAGTGAGACACAAGGGGGGGAATAAAAATATCACATCTACGCCACCGTCAAAAAATAATCTCTTTAATCTGCTTCAGATCTAGGTAACTACATTTTCAGCAGAGGGGAAAAAAAAAAATTGAAGGAAAATACAAGAAATATTACAGTGGGGGGGAACATATATTAGCTATTGTGATTCCATTACCCCCCAAAAGGAAGCTGACATTTTCTACACATAGTAAAGGAATAATAATACAGGAAGCAGCAAAAAGTTCTTACTTTTACAATACTTTGGCAATAACTGGAGAGGGAGAAAGAGTGCCTGAGAGAGAGAGAGAGAGAGAGAGAGAGAGAGAGAGAGAGAGAGAGAAAGAGAGAGAGAAGAGAGAGAGGCGTAATAATAACAATTCACACCTGAATGGACTAATGGTGGTGGAAGGGTGGATTGGAAGAGATTAGGCAAGCCGCCGCTGATTTAAAACGCTTGCCATCCAGCTCACCGCTTAAACGGATCACATGGAAAAAATGTTAAGACAATTTTCGGGGAAAAAAGGAAAGAAAGAAATAAAGAGAGAGTGAAAGAAGAAACACATTTGATTAGTGTGTGGCAGAGGATTAGTGAGCAGTGAGCCACTTTGCACTTATTTAAATCCCCCCCCCCCTTCCCTAGCGCTGTGGAACAAAGGCTCACTGGTGGCTGTGTGTCTGGGAGGGGGGGGGGGGGGATTGAAATGATGGCACACAGCAGATTTCTTGGCTGAAAAAAAAATACATATTTTGAACAAGCTTTCCATTTACCTTTCATGTTTACTGTTTGTGACCCTGAACATGAGACAGGCGTTGTGTGTTCAGAACTCCGATTCAGCACACCGTAGACGCTCTGAACGGCAGGATCAAAGACACTGATCAGCCCCCCAACACCTCCACCACAGAAAGCTCTCCCAGTTCCCCCTGTTTCTGTATGATGAAGACTTCATTTGTCTCTGCGGGCAAGCCATGCTCGCCGTTCTCTCCCTCCCTGCACACTTGTGTTCAAACATGCACTTGATGTCTTGCTTTCCCACAGCAGCCTGCTGCTCCCGAGGATGGACTACAGAGAGCAAGGGGAGGAAAGAGAGAGAGAGAGAGAGGGGAAGAAAGAAAGAGAGAGAGAGAGAGGAAGAAGGGAAGTAGAGGACAGAGCTAACTTGATTTGCTCCCTCCGTGGGAGGGAAAATGCCATCAAAGAAAACGCAAGACACCATTGAGCCCTTACTTCTCCAATGCAACCTTTTACACAGGCACACATGGTGACACACACAAGTACACACACAGCCTGTCTCTGCTGCACGCATGCGCATGCACACACACACACACACACACACTAAATCTTTGACCAGAACATCAATGGTGTTCTCAAAACTCCCTCTACTGGGAGGGAGGTGTGTGCCAACGTCTGTGTGTGTGTGTGTCATCTTCAAAGCATTAATCCATGAGCTAGGCACTCTCGCTCACAGACTACAGACTACTACTACACACACACACACACACACACACACACACACACCCTAGGGATTGTGGTGATGGCACAGGACAGCAGGCCAGTGCCCGATATGACCTGCCGCCAGCTGGCAGCACCAGGTCCCATGGGGGTCCCTCAGGATTCTGTGTGGTCTTCAGAGGGAGACTTTTGTGGCACACCTCCCTCTCGGTCACTCACGGCCACTCTCTCCCCTTCTAACTCTCTCTTTCTCTGTGTCTCACGGTCACTCTCTCTTTCTCTGTGTCACTCTCTCTTTCTCTGTGTCTCTCGGCCACTCTCTCACCTTCACACTCTCTCTTTCTCTGTGTCTCACGGTCACTCTCTCTTTCTCTGTGTCACTCTCTCTTTCTCTGTGTCTCACGGTCACTCTCTCTTTCTCTGTGTCACTCTCTCTTTCTCTGTGTCTCTCGGCCACTCTCTCACCTTCTCACTCTCTCTTTCTCTGTGTCTCTCGGCCACTCTCTCACCTTCACACTCTCTGGAACCGGAACACCACACACATATTCGGAGCCGACCGTGTACCCCCCGAGCCTGAACGTTGTAAACCCCTATTTTGTCTTGGCTCAGGCAAAGTGCTGGACGCCTGCGTGTGCAGCTCTACTACTCCAAGAACTAAACAGACCTAAGGCAATGGCCTGTTCTCTCTTTCTCTGCGTCTCACTCTCTCACCTTCTCACTCTCTCTTTCTCTGTGTCTCTCGGCCACTCTCTCACCTTCTCACTCTCTGGAACCACACACATACTAAACAGACCTAAGGCAATGGCCTGTGCAATGGGCACGGCTAGCATGGCTGGAACCTAAGGCAATGGCCTGTGCAATGGGCACGGCTAGCATGGCTGGAACCTAAGGCAATGGCCTGTGCAATGGGCACGGCTAGCATGGCTGGAACCTAAGGCAATGGCCTGTGCAATGGGCACGGCTAGCATGGCTGGAACCTAAGGCAATGGCCTGTGCAATGGGCACGGCTAGCACGGCTAGCACGGCTGGAACCCAGGAACATCACAGCCACAAAAAAAACAAGGAAAGTCAAGAGGGAAATCAGAGTTCCATTATTCCATCTGATCAATCATCATCAGCAGTCTTTAGCTGGCTGGACCGGTCATTGACTACCGGGAAAGTGCTAAACAGGAGCAGACCGCCAGGGGAATAAATCACATGTTGCAATCATATTCTCAACTATGACTTGAGTGCATATTGATTATTCATTATTTGTACTAACAGACCTTGAGGGAGGTGGAAGAGAATGTGTGTGTGTGTGTGTGTGTGTGTGTGTGTGTGTGTGTCGCCTATTTTTGGTGCATGTGGAATTGTGAGTGAGAGAGACAGAGTTAGTGTGGGTCTGTGTAGCTTTGTATTTGTGTATATATGAGGATTTAAAGGTGGATTCACAAACCAATCCATTACAATATTAAAGATTAGATTAGATGGGAGATCTACTATTACAGGTGTGTCCTTCTGCTAGTAAATCAGCTGGTTATTAAAAGAGAGAGGAAGTAAGAGTCTGCTAACACAGCCTCCATGTCCTTAACACAGCCCTGCTAAAAATGACCTCCCACTGCTCATTGAGGAAAATCAATTCTGGTCTGCATTGGCGGCTGTAGTTGGCTATATTGTAATGACCTTTCCATTGGCACAAAAGCAAATTATTCTTAATTTTAAATGGAAATGCCATTGTACTGTGTGTGTGTGTGTGTGTGTGTGTGTGTGTGTGTGTGTATGTGTGTGTGTGTGTGTGTGTGTGTGTGTGTGTGTGTGTGTGTGTGTGTGTGTCTGTATGTCTTTTGCCCTGTGCAGATGTGGTGTGTTAAGTCACCTGGGGATGGGATGCTACACTCCTCATGAAACACTCTCAAAGTCCCAGCTGAGAAAGAGTCTGTGTGTGTGTGTGTGTGTGTGTGTGTGTGTGTGTGTGTGTGTGTGTGTGTGTAAGTGTGTGTGTGTGTGTGTGTGTGTGTGTGAGTGTGTGTGTGTAAGTGTGTGTGTGTGAGTGTGTGTGTGTGTGTGTGTGTGTGTGGGGTGAGGAGCAGGTTGTCATATTGTGCCACTATGCTCTGGTGACATGGTGGGATGAGACAGACCATTGGCCTGTGAAAGGTCCCTGAAAAGGATGAGTGCTTGGGAGGCTTTTAAGAAGCTTCAGGGAGAACTCTCTCCACTTCCTGTTCACCACCAGTGTGAGTTAGCCCAGGAGGATCACATACTGTATGCACGCAGGCTTGCACACACACACACACACACACACACACACTCTAGTCACAGGGGCATCAATATTAGAGCTGAGCATTAGACCATGGAGAGGATGTCTCTTGAAATAAATGAGAAGATTACTGGTAAATATTCTCAAGACACAACATTTTAATACATATACACACACACACACACACACACACACACACACACACACACACACACACACACACACACACACACACACACACACACACACACACACACACACACACACACACACACACACACACACACACAGAGCAAGAAATAGATTGAGCATCTAAAAGTGATCCAAGTCTGGATGTCATCATGCAGTTGGTTGTGTTATAGTACACACGGCTGAGAGTAAGCACTGCCTACATTCATTTAGATAAAACACACTTTCAGGGTGGTCTGCAGTGACATCATCTCCCATGGCCCTGCAAACCTTCAGATGAAATACAAGCCTAATCTCTCCTGAGATGTTCTCTATCTATACTAGAAGGGAGCCCATGTTTAACATCTTTATTAACTCCTCCAGGGGCAGAAACTCACCGAATATTGGTCATGTGACTAAAGGAATCCTGTTTTTCTAAACAAGGGTTATCATAGATGTTGTGGTTTATCTGTCGACTCGACAGCTGAATAATTCTATTGCTTTCATCACTCTCTGCAGACCGACCCCCAGTCCAACAGGCCATCATTCCTGACTTACGCAACAACCACATTTCATCCCACAGTAGAAACCAAACCTTCCCTGAACACAACTGATTGTTTGCATGTGACAAACACAAACACAAACAGGCCTTGTTTTTGTCTTTCCTCTTTAACCAGCCAGAGGAGAGTAGTAAAACAAACGTCTGCAGCCCTGGACACATTAAGTAACCCCTGAAGGCTGGAGGAGAAATGAACTCTCACAGCCACACACAAGTGCAGAGTAGGATGCATTAAGATTTTGATGGCACAAATTGCAGCGATGATTCAAGTTGGGAGAGTCCTCCGAGGGCTGTCTGCTTGCACAGAAGAGCACTGCAATTTCACAATGAGGGCAGAGAAATGGCTGTTTAAACGTATAATTCAGGGTAGAACCACTCTGAGCGGTCCAACCCAGCCGCTCATAATAAGGGTGCTGTTTGTGTATGAGTGTGTCTGTAAAGGTGTGTGTGAAAGCTCCTTTGTATCTATACATTTAAGAGCAGCTTAAGAGATCGTTTTTTGATATATTGTAGCAGCTTAAGAGATAGTTTTTTGATATATTGTATATATATATATATGCCTTCTACTTAAAGGACATTGTGACAAATGCTTTGCTCAATCATAGAAAAGTGTTTTTTTTTTGGTGTGTATGTGTGTGCTCAAGTGTAAGACTCCGTCCACACAACATCGGAGTGTTTTGAAAACAACGGACTGTTTTGAAAGCAATGTTTTTCCTCACATCTAAGATTCACGTCCACACAACAATGTTTTGAGAACTCATCCATCCGCAAAACCGCTGTTGCTAGCTAGGTCTGCATAACACATGCTGCAAGTTATAGCCTACAACTAAACAAGATTACTTTAAAAGCAATGGCACTAAAAGACAAGATAAATTCTATGAATCGTGGTTTTAGGCAAAATTTCCCCCTTGAAGTGAACATACCCCGCTTGCTAGTTGCTAGTATTTAACTAGGTTGCTAGTATTTAGGCTGATTTTATATCAAAAACAAAACCCAGAAAAGGCTTGTGACGCCGAAGAAACAAATTGGCTGATAACCACGATGCCAAATAGATTTTCTATTCTCTGCCACTGAGGATGAGGTGGGATGAGGCTTTAGTGGGGCAAAGCTCAGACTGAGGCTTCACGGAGAATGAAACATGATCGGATAAAGTTGAGGCCCCGCGTCGTCATCGTTTTCAAAAAGCTCAATTTTGGCCTGCCAAACGCAAACACGACTCCATTTCCACCGTTGTCATATGGCCAGACCCTGTGTGTGTGTGCGTGTGTGTGTGGGTGGTGTCTCTGGCCCCCGTCGTGTGCCTGTACCCTCCCCCTCCCCCCTGCTCCCGCGGAGCTGGCTGCTAGGAGGCCGTGGCACCAGCCTGAGCCCCCTGACTGAGAGGCCGCAGGTGGAAATGTCAGCGGGACCTTCACCCGAAGCTGCAGGTTAATCCCCATGGCCACTAATCCTGCCAGGGAGGCATTGGCAGCTCCACAGGCCCCTATAGCCAAAAGTGCATGCACGTCTGAAAGAGAGGAAGAGGATGTGTGTTTGGCTAAAAGAGAGTGTGTGTGTGTGTGTGTGATGGTGAACTGCCTGCTGAGAGAGTGTGTGTGTGTGTGTGTGTGTGTGTGATGGTGAACTGCCTGCTGAGAGAGAGAGTGTGTGTGTGTGTGTGATGGTGAACTGCCTGCTGAGAGAGTGTGTGTGTGTGTGTGTGTGTGTGTGTGTGTGTGTGATTGTGAACTGCCTGCTGAGAGAGTGTGTGTGTGTGTGTGTGTGTGTGTGTGTGATGGTGAACTGCCTGCTGAGAGAGAGTGTGTGTGTGTGATGGTGAACTGCCAGCTGAGAGGCTAAGAGGCTAAGAGAAAGCACCAGGACAGCACACCTCCCTCTGTGAATGAGGCCCCTGGGGTTAGTCACTTCTGGTGACAACAGTGGCCGGCCCCCACTAATAATGCAGACTAGTGTCTGGACAAACTGAAAAAATATGCTCTAATTCGAACTGAAACTAAACCTGGGTCCATGCACTTGAAAGGGATTTTAAAAGCAGTGCTCTTGTCATGGAACACATCCCGGATAAAAAACAGGGCCAGGGCTGGTCATTTTAGTCTGGGAGTCGAGGGTGACTGACCTCTGTCAGCTCATTTTCAAAGCAGACCTGGAGCCGCTAGCAGATGTTAGTCAAACGCGCATGTCAACAGGCAGGCCTGAAATTAGCTCAAAATAACATTTAATTGCCAAGATGATCGCTAAGCCTGAGCAGATCAGGTTTGATGGTTAACATATGGCACCATTCACTATAGGCTATATGGAATATTACATGGAATGTATGGAATATCTCATATCCCATTTCATAACAAATGCATCTCATGATATACATACAGTACCAGTCAAAAGTTTGGACACACCTTTCATTTTTTTGAGAAGTGTTTTCTTTACTTTTATTATTTTCTACATTGTAGATTTATACTGAAGACATTTAAACTACAAAAGAACACATATGGAATGATGTACTAAACAAAAAAAGTTTTATCTACCATGTAGAAAATAATAAAATCAAAGAAAAATCTTCTCAAAAAATTAGAAGGTGTGTCCAAACGTTTGACTGGTACTGTATCCGTGTATGTTTTCATAAACATTGTTTTGTGTTCCATGACTTGTTTCCATAGACACTAAACACACTAAAAGGATGTTTATTTGAATGTCAACCCACTTACCCACTAAAGAGTCAACAGCAGTGAATTTTCGCAGTGGAGAAGAAGAATAGCTTCTCTCAGTGCGTCAGTTGAAACACAAAGACACAACCTAGACAAGGGATCCATTTCACAGTTTATCCATGTAGATGTGCACAATCCTTCTAATGACAACCAAACGATGTTGTGTCGCCGCCGTGATGACTCAGAGACTCAGAAAAAGATTTCTAGAACGTGTCACCACACACACACACACACACACACAGAAGCTTCCGGAACCTTCCTGGGTCTAAGTCTAAGCCGTTCATGGCCATTTCAGATAAGTGTGGCTACTATCCCCTGCAACCAATCTGCAGGAAAAGGTTAGATGGAACTGTCAAATTTATCATCATGGAGGGACTTCAAAGTCACCGTTTTCTATATCCTGATTTGAAATAAGCCCTGAAGAAAGTGGGAGAAAAGCGAGCGAGAGAGAGAGAGAGAGAGAGAGAGAGAGAGAGAGAGAGAGAGAGAGACTTAGCCTTATCTCTCGCTCAGCACCGTTTCCTCCTGGAGTAATCAGTGGTGGGGACGGAGGGCACCTGGCTGCTTCATGCTCCCGGCAGCAACCTGCTCCTTTAGTTACTGGATCCAGCTGAACCTGGCCAGCCGACACACCACGCGCAGGAAACCACAGCCAACCCAGATCAATAGACATGTCAACAGTGAGCTGGCTTAATCTAATTCAGCCAATCTTGCTGTGAGCACGTGTGTGCGCGCTCACACACACACACCCACACACACACACACACACACACACACCCGCCTACACACACACACACCCGCCTACACACACACACACACACACACACACACACACACACACCCGCCTACACACACACACACACACACCCGCCTACACACACACACACACACACCTACACACACACACACACACACACACACACCCACACACACACACACACACACACACCTACACACACACACACACCCACACACACACCCACCCACACACACACCCGCCTACACACACACACACACACACACACCCGCCTACACACAGCCACACACACACACACCCACACACACACACACACACCCACACCCGCTTACACACACACACACACCCACACACACACCCGCCTACACACACACACACCCGCCTACACACACACACACCTACACACACCTACACACACCCACACACACACACACACACACACCTACACACACACACACACCCACACACACACCCACCCACACACACACCCGCCTACACACACACACACACACACACACCCGCCTACACACAGGAACAATAAAACCCGTCTCCTTTTCCTTTGACTCCATGGTGTTTTTCAAACTTTTCATACACCATACTGGCAGTTTTTGCACTTCTTATTCCTGCGGCCCGTTTGAGCCTCTCCCAATCCCGACACGCCTGCTGAGTTTGGAGGAGGAAGGAGGAGAAAGGTCAGCTCTTTCAAGTCTGACATTAAGGAGGCAAACGTGTAAACAGGGGAGAGGTGCTGGACTTTGTCAAGGAAAAGAGACATACTAATTTCTTGTGACGGCAGTGTTCTGACAGAGCTTTAGCTTAATGGGCCAAAGAATTCTAGAATCTCTGAGGAAAAGGACATGTGTTAGAATTTAACACAACAAAGAGAAGGGCCACAGCACAGGAAGTGGGTGACAACAGAGGAAGTGAAAGACAAGGCAAACATGAGGGGATTAAAGGAGAAATGACACTCATTAAGCCACCACTGAGCTCCATTTAGTGACTGTCAAACTTCCAAAACTTTTGAAATCCCAAGCAGAGATGCTGGTCAAAAACATATATGTACAGGTGGAGAGAAACTAAGAGGCTCAACTACATACACCAGGTCAATATGTTTATATTACACAGAAACGGAAGGCTATATTGAGAAAGAAACCGGCTTCTTTTTCTTATGTCTGATTCCCCAGAGTGGATAAAAAGTGTTATTTGGGAGTATCAGAAAGATATCCTTTGGTCCTCGGTGCTGAGACTGTTTAATCTTTTATCTTCATTTGAGCTAAATCTCATTATGCACGATAGACCTACTGGGTCATTTTAATTCATTAAAAGTTAATCAATCCACTTAAAGTTTACTCTTTATAATATAATTAAAGATAACCAATGACTAATTCTCAAATTATTATCTTACAACAAGCGATAACACAGAACCCCTCAGTAATGCTGGATTCACACCGCTGAACTTCCTTCACAAATGTAAACAGGGAGAAAAAAAATCCAATCAATTTTTTTCCTCACTCAATAGTACTTTCTGTTTGCATCCCCTTCACGTTATGTTTTAAGTCAATATCCAAAAAGGTGTTGCCTTGGAATTCAAATGTTCTACCTTCCTTGGCTTCATCCTGTCTTTGTGAATGAACTCTCACAAATTGAAATGGCCACAGTTTGAGTGAGCTTTCATTACGAAAAGAGAAAGAGAATGACAGGGGAGGGGGGGGGGGGGGGGGGGGGCGAGGAAAGAAAAGTCTTTGACATCAGAGTTCTAATAAATGAGAAGATCTTATCTCGGCGCGGCGCCACTGTTTCCTCACGGCTATTAGAGGAAGAAAATGAGCGTCTGTGTGCACGGGGCAAAATGCAAACAGCTCCACCACTGTGGCGGGACCGACACTCAAACATTTGAACAGAGAGAAGAAAACATTACGCTTGTGAAAAAGAATGAGCGCTATGAGGAGAAAAAAAAAACCACAATATGCCCCTCAATCACTTTTTACTAAGTAGAATAATACAGAGAGAGAGAGAGAGAGAGAGAGAGAGAGAGAGAGAGAGAGGGAGAGAGAGAGAGCGAGATAGAGAGAGAGAGATAGAGAGAGAGAGAGAAAGAGAGAGGGAGGAGAGAGAGAGAGAGAGAGAGAGAGAGAGAGAGAGAAACAGAGGGAGAATCCGATAGGGCCGGAGCAGAGGTGGGTCTGGAGGCCCGGTGTAAACATTTAACATGCGTCTGTTGAAATCTGAGCCTACTGAAAAAGAGACACTACGTTTTGTTGAAAGGGGTCAGGACCGCCATCCCATATCCTGTAAGGCAACACCAACCTTTTCACTTTACAGCCACTGATCACTCTGCCATGCCCACCTGACGTGTGTGTGTGTGTGTGTGTGTGTGTGTGTGTGTGTGTGTGTGTGTGTGTGTCTGTGTGTGTGTGTGTGTGCGTGTGTCTGTGTGTGTCTGTGTGTGTCTGTGTGTGTGTGTGTGTGTCTGTGTGTGTGTGTGTGTGTGTGTGTGTCTGTGTGTGTGTGTGTGTGTCTGTGTGTTTGTGTGTGTCTGTGTGTGTGTGTGTGTGTGTGTGTGTGTGTGTGTGTCTGTGTGTGTGAGTGTGAGTGTGTGTGTGTGTGTGTGTGTCTGTGTGTGTCTGTGTGTGTGTGTGTGTGTCTGTGTGTTTGTGTGTGTCTGTGTGTGTGTCTGTGTGTGTGTGTGTCTGTTTGTGTGTCTGTGTGTGTGTGTATGGTTATGTGTGTGTGTGTGTGTGTGTGTTTGTCTGTGTGTGTGTGTGAGTGTGTGTGTGTGTGTGTGTGTGTGTGTGTGTCTGTGTGTGTGAGTGTGAGTGTGTGTGTGTGTGTGTGTGTCTGTGTGTGTGTGTCTGTGTGTGTCTGTGTGTGTGTGTGTGTGTGTGTGTCTGTGTGTGTGTGTGTGTGTGTGTGTGTGTGTGTGTTTGTGTGTGTGTGTGTGTGTGTGTGTTTGTGTGCGTGTGTGTGTGTGTCTGTGTGTTTGTCTGTGTGTCTGTGTGTGTGTCTGTGTGTGTGTCTGTGTGTGTGTGTATGGTTATGTGTGTGTGTGTGTGTTTGTGTGTGTGTGTGTGTGTTTGTGTGTGTGTGTGTTTGTCTGTGTGTGTGTGTGTGTGTGTGTGTGTGTGTGTGTGAGTGCGCGCATTGTGCTTTTCATAAATAAGTAAGATTGCTGAAGCTCCTGGTCACTATTGTGTGTGTGTGTGTGTGTGTGTGTGTGTGTGTGTGTCTGTGTGTTCAGCGCATTGCACCTTTACCTCATCCATTAAGGGCCTGCAGCAGCTGTGCAAATGTGTGTGTTTCCATGAGCAGCGGTGTGATGTATTGAGCCGCTCGGCTGACAATGGCCACCTCCACACACACACACACACACACACACACACACACCCAGGCCGCCCAGGATCCATAGCGTCCTGCAGGCATGTGTCACAGCTGCTTACACACACACAGAGCTGACAGAGGGAACGAGGGAAGACAGAGGAGTGTTGGAACGCGGGAGGGGCTCCAGAAACGCCCGATAGTCCTCAGTGCACCGCCTCAATCAATATCATGTGTCCTCACAAAGGAAGGGAGAGGAGGAGGAAAGAGGAGCTGAGTCCATCCCTGTGTCCCGCGCCTCCTGTCTATAGTGAGGACAGAAAGAGGAGCTGAGTCCATCTCTGTGTCCTGTGTCTCCTGTCTATAGTGAGGACAGAAAGAGGAGCTGTGTCCTGTGTCTCCTGTCTACAGTGAGGACAGAAAGAGGAGTCCTGTGTCCTGTGTCTCCTGTCTATAGTGAGGACAGAAAGAGGAGTCCTGTGTCCCGCGCCTCCTGTCTATAGTGAGGACAGAAAAGCCACGAAATAAAGAAAAAGACATGTTGACCGTGTTGGAAGGAATGACGGGATGGAATGAAGGCCAAAGGTGAACTGCGTTGTCTCACAGCTGCAGAGAGGTGCAGGAGGACAACAGGAGAGGCTCTGTTTGGGGGACGGGGGGGACGGGGGACGGGGGGGGGGGGGTTCTTATTGCGCAACCTATCAAAAGGTTGGGGGAGGGAGGGAGGGAGGGGGGAACTCTACGTGGAGAAGGAGCCAGCCCCACCTCCCACAAACGTGACACGCCAGAGCCCTGCTGGCCAAGCTACTGAGGGGCCTGGTTAAACAGGGCAGACCAGGGACGGATGGAGAAGGCTGGCAGCGCTTCAGTGAGTCTGGGCCGGTATCTGCTGGAAGCAGGTCCACCGTCTGCAGCTCCTGGTGGTGCCAGTGGAGAGATGTGTGAGGGGGGGGGAGTAGGAGGCTGGAGATAAAGCGGCGGGGACAGATGTCTCTATCGCGGGGGGAATACCCAAACTCCACCAGCCCCTTCTTGCTTCTGCCCTCGCTCACTCCCTCAAGCATCTGCTTATCCAAGCACAGCCTTCACTTCACACACACGCTAAAAGCAGATTCAAAATACATTTTGCCAATGACCAACTCAACACAGCAGCGTGCATACACACACACACACACACACAGACACACACACACACACACACACACACACACACAGACACACACGCACACACACAGACACACACACACACACACACACAGACTCACACACACACACACACACACACACACACACACACACACTCACACAGACACACACACAAACACACACTCTTCCACTTCCATCTGTCACCTTTGCCTCTCTATTTAGTTAGAGAGAGAAGGAGAGGAAGAGGAAGAGTGTGACCGTGAGAGCCGAGCCCTAAAGAGAAGAAGGTGCGAGGCATCAGCCATGCGTCTCCCTGCACTCCCACTCTGCCAGGCTGAGTGCATTATCTAACCCGAGGCGGGCGGGCGCGGGCGGGCGGGCGCGGGGAGGCAGAGCTAAATCAGGCCAACTCCAGTTAATGTTGTTAAGAGGGAGAGAAGATGAGAGACGAGGTGGGGTGCATGTGCATGTGCCTACCCCCTGAGTTCCCACTTGTGGAGGTGCAGAGGCTAATGAGAACTCAAGCACAAGCAGCCTCGCCTCGCCTCGCCTCGTCTGCCTCGTCTGTATGCCCCAGCTCACAGCCTGACACCCAGAACTCCTAGAGCCTATCACGCAAGATCAAAAGGAGCCGGGAGAAAGAGAGAGAGCGGCGCTGGGAGGAGGAGAGGAAGGCAGAGAAGGAAAATGAGCAAGTGATGGGACATGCAGAGAAATGGAGAGAGGGAGAGGGAGAGGAGGTATATTTAGAGGCGGCGGGGGGTGGGGTGTGGTGGAGGGTGGCTTTAGAGATCTAAAGAGGAAGTGTGTCGTGTTCTCTGCAGTGAGAAATCAGAAACCAACAACTCGGTTCGAGATTTAATTGGAGGAGAACGGGGAGGTTGGAACTCTGAGGTGTAAACCTGCATGTAGACACAAATAACACACACGTGTGTACATACTCATGAGCAGCACCAGGGCCATCAGGCAGCGGAGTCCTGTTGCTTCCTAGTGGAGAAGTCTGTGAGCTCGCAATGCAAAGACACTTTGAGGAAAGAAGAACTAGTTTGGCTCCTAACTTAAATCCCACATATAAGACTGCCTAAGACTGGAATTAAGGCGTGACCTATTAACATTTTGTTGGTTAAAACAACCAGGAAATAGGGCTTCTGCAGCTCACACACACACACACTGATCAAGATCATGGGTGTGATCCCTTGATCGTGGGTTTGACGCCCGTACTGTATCAAACTGTTTGGATAAAAGCAAATGCTACGTATATATGAAATATATATATGAAGTATATGTAAATGTAATGTCTTCACACAACTGAATGAATGGCCACAGCCTTTAAT
The DNA here is from genome assembly GCF_900700415.2 of Clupea harengus. Classification (NCBI taxonomy): domain Eukaryota; kingdom Metazoa; phylum Chordata; class Actinopteri; order Clupeiformes; family Clupeidae; genus Clupea; species Clupea harengus. The sequence goes on from NC_045168.1 coordinate 24,872,242, forward strand.
ACCATGGTGCGACATCCTTTTCAGCTAATCTGTGTCTTCTATCAGAGCCCCAAGAGCAGATATTCATTTTCACACAGCTCCTCTGTTAATTGGGCATTCACACATGCACAGCTCCCGCTCCAGTCACACGGAAAGAAGAATAATATTGATGAGTAAATTGCCTCTCTCTCTCTCTCTCTCTCTCGCAGACCTCATCTCTCCCACTCCAAAGAGAATTATTCCTTACAGAAACACATCAATATTCCATTACAGTTTCATACAAGTCTTAAGCAGCCTTGGTCTTGTCTTTCACAGATGTAAATGAGTCCTATGGGCTGACCACAGCTCCTAAATGACACGGTGGTCTCTGTCCACAGCACACCTAACACACAGCTCCTTAACGACACGGTGGTTTCTGCCCACAGCACACCTAACACACAGCTCCTTAACGACGCGGTGGTTTCTGCCCACAGCACACCTAACACACAGCTCCTTAACGACACGGTGGTCTCTGTCCACAGCACACCTAACACACAGCTCCTTAATGACACGGTGGTTTCTGCCCACAGCACACCTAACACACAGCTCCTTAACGACGCGGTGGTTTCTGCCCACAGCACACCTAACACACAGCTCCTTAACGACGCGGTGGTCTCTGTCCACAGCACACCTAACACACAGCTCCTTAACGACGCGGTGGTTTCTGCCCACAGCACACCTAACACACAGCTCCTTAACGACGCGGTGGTTTCTGCCCACAGCACACCTAACACACAGCTCCATTATTCCATGACGCCGATATAGGTGGGCTGTCCGTCATCAAAGTGCCCCCCTCAGCAACCTTGGGCAAAGACCGTCCTTCACGCCCCACAATGGCAGACGCCCGGTGATGATGTCATTCACACGGACATACTTTTGCAGGGGACCCATTGGCTGAAAGCCACCAGCAGCATACGTGAAAGGAAGCAAAAGGAATATTGCCAGTGAGGTGTTGCTTTGTGCAGGGGAGTGAAAGGTATAAATAGCTCTTTGGGAACAAGGGATAAGATGGACAAAAAAGAGAGAGAGAGAGAGAAAGAGAAAGAGAAGTAGACAGACAGAAATAGACAGAGAGAGGGTGAGAGACACAGATAGAGGTCTTACCTCGGAAAAACAACAGTCTGGGAGGCCAGTCATGGCAGGGGACAGAGGGTGTGTGTGTGTGTGTGTGTGTGTGTGTGTGTGTGTGTGTGTGTGTGTGTGTGTGGGGGGCATGTCTGAGACAGAAACAGACACAGATAGAGACGGGCAGACAGGGAAGCCCTTCACAGAGGCAGCAGATAACAGCCTGGTTCTCATCTGGCCTTTTCACTGGCATCTGGAGACAGGCCCCTCTCACTCCGCCACACTTCCTGACACATGAGATCATTTCTCTTCGAAAAAGGGAGTGAGAGTTGAGGCGGAAGATCTCGGTCAGGTGTGTGTGTGTGTGTGTGTCTGACAGGAGGGGGGCTGGTAGTGACTAATGAGGCATGATCATATTTGCCACCTTGAATGAATAGCTCAGAGCTAGAAACAGTTCCAGTCAAAGTGTGGCTGTGTGTGTGTTTTTGTCTCCATCAATTTCTCTTCTCATCACACACACACTCCTGAAACAGGTGTGTGGTCGGGGTGGGTCATTGGACAAGAACTCCAGAAGGAATGCAAACCTACTTGCTCTTGAAACAAGGAGCGTGGATCTGATGGCTCTGTGATTTCTGGCAGATCCTTAATCAATGCCTTTCCACATGTGTGCATTCTGAAGTTGTCACAGGTGGCACAAAGATACTCACTGGAAATGCTGGCGAGAGAGTTATAATGTGAAAGAGTTCTATAGCTATAATGTGAAAGAGTTATAGAACTATAATGTGAAAGAGTTATATAGCTATAATGTGAAAGAGTTACATAGCTATAATGTGAAAGAGTTATATAGCTATAAAGTGAAAGAGTTCTATAGCTATAATGTGAAAGAGTTATATAATGTGAAAGAGTTAGATCGCTATAATGTGAACGAGTTATACAGCTATAATGTGAAAGAGTTATGTAATGTGAAAGAGTTATAAAGCTATAATGTGAAAGAGTTATATAGCTATAAAGTGAAAGAGTTATATGGCTATAATGTGAAAGAGTTATATAGCTATAATGTGAAAGAGTTATATAGCTATAAAGTGAAAGAGTTATATGGCTATAATGTGAAAGAGTTATAGAGCTATAATGTGAAAGAGTTATACAGCTATAATGTGAACGAGTTATATAGCTATAAAGTGAAAGAGTTATATGGCTATAATGTGAAAGAGTTATAAAGCTATAATGTGAAAGAGTTATATAGCTATAATGTGAAAGAGTTATATAGCTATAATGTGAAAGAGTTCTATAGCTATAATGTGAAAGAGTTATGTAATGTGAAAGAGTTATAAAGCTATAATGTGAAAGAGTTATAAAGCTATAATGTGAAAGAGTTACATAGCTATAATGTGAACGAGTTATGTAATGTGAAAGAGTTATAAAGCTATAATGTGAAAGAGTTATAAAGCTATAATGTGAAAGAGTTACATAGCTATAATGTGAAAGAGTTATGTAATGTGAAAGAGTTATAAAGCTATAATGTGAAAGAGTTACATAGCTATAATGTGAAAGAGTTACAGAGCTATAATGTGAAAGAGTTACAGAGCTATAATGTGAAAGAGTTATAAAGCTATAATGTGAAAGAGTTACATAGCTATAATGTGAAAGAGTTACAGAGGAGAAGTCAAGCATAAGCAGATCATGGAAGAACAAAACCAGACCCCATACAACAGAAATCCATTCATCAGTACGAAACCCAACTCATTTAGGTCTGAATACTTTGTTTGTTGGTTGACATAGGTTGGTTGGTTGACATATCCATCTCTATTGTCGCCACATTCACAGCTGCTGCAAGGACCCACACTCAACAGAAGCACAATCAACACTAAACCAATCAATAATGGGTACATGTTTGTATATCAATCAATCAATCAATCAATCAATAATGTGTACATGTTTTTTTTCTGCACAGTTCCGCGTTCAGGGCTTAAAAGACAGACATATGCCATGCTGAAACAGAGGAGAGAGAGCATTGCACTACACAGGGACACAGATGACGCAGTGTGTTAGGAGTCGTGTGTGTGTGTGTGTGTGTGTGTGTGTGTGTGTGTGCGTGTGTACGTGTGTGTGTGTGTGTGTGTGTGTGTGTGTGTGTGTGTGTGTGTGTGTGTGTGTGTGTGTGTGTGTGTGTGTGTGTGTGTGTACGTGTGTGTGTGTGTGTGTGTGTGTGTGTGTGTGTGTGTACGTGTGTGTGTGTGTGTTTGTGTGTGTGTGCGTGTGTGTACGTGTGTGTGTGTGTACGTGTGTGTGTGTGTGTGTGTGTGTGTGTGTGTGTGTGTGTGTGTGTGCGTGTGTGTGTGTGTGTTTGTGTGTGTGTGTGTGTG
>NC_045168.1:24885687-24935687 GCF_900700415.2 Clupea harengus
TGCAAAGCTTGTTGCTGCCAAAGGTGCTTCAACTATGTACTATGAGTAAAAGGGTCTGAATAGTTGTTCAGTTTTTTTGTGCCCAATTTAAAAAGAAAAGGCTGTTTTCGTTTTGTGATTTTAGGGTTTTGAGTGTAGATTGATGAAAAATGATAAAAAAATAAATAAAAAGGCTATAACAAAATGTGAAAAAAGTGAAGGGGCCTGAATCCTTTGTGAATATAGATATATAGTACACACATACTTTACGACCCTGTAACAACCCGTCATTGTGTGCTGCCTACAATCCCCGATCAAAACACATCCTGAATAAACATTCAATATTGCTGCAGGTTGGACTGCCAACCCTGCCATTATCTGCAGCCATTTTGCAAGCACACCACAGGTTGGGGCTGTTATTTTCAGACACCGCGTCAAAACACAAACACAACACTGCGTACTTCATCTCCTCCTTCTCTCTCTCTCTCTCTCTCCTTTGCTCTCTTTCTATGTTTCCTGCGTTTCTCTGTCCATAAGCTGATTAAAGGAGAGCCTTTCCTCATCGGTCCTGCGTGCGGAAGGCAGGCTGGCAGCGAGAGAAGAAGCCTGGGACTCTCCGGCATGAATATTAAAAAGCAGGCGGATTTGTGTCTTGGGTTTGAAACTGGAAATCACAAGTTTGACTAATCAGCTTTGGGATTTAACCCCCATTCAGACGAGCCTGCCTGGGTGCCACGGAAGGGGAACGTGTGTGTGTAGCCCAACACTTTCAAAAGCCCAGCTCCCCTCCCCCCTTTCATTTTCTCTACTCGTTTCATTTCTCTCTCTCTCTCTCTCTCTCCCTCGTTCTTTTTCTCATTTCCATCCATGTTGTTGAGGTCTGACCCCCTATGGGGCCTGAAGTGCCCCATTCAACCCCCTGCCCCCCTCCTCTCCTCCTCTCCCCCTCTCCCCCTGTCATCAGCCTCAGGGCAGAAACCCTGGAGGAAGAAAGAAGCCCCAAACAGAGAGGGCCCCGGGCCCCAGGCCATTAGGATACACTGGCAGGGGCAGACAGCTGTGCAGTCCACAAGCCATTCATGGATGCACCTCAAATCAACGTTTCTACTGAGTGGGTTCATTAATGCAGTGTGTGTGTGTGTGTGTGTGTGTGTGTGTGTGTGTGCGCGTGTGCGCGTGTGCGTGTGTGCGTGTGTGCGTGTGTGTGTGTGTGTGTGTGTGTGTGTGCGTGACAGAGAGAGACACACAAAAGAGAGAGAGAGAGAGAGACAGGGAGACAGACACATGAAAAAGAGGGGGAGAGACAAAGAGAAAGAGAGAGTGCACTGAAATTACAATTGGTTCTGACCGACGGCTCAAGGGCTGCTGGTTAAGAGGTGAATTCCATCTATTTAAGAAACATTTCCTATCATTGGCAAAAAAGAGGTGAAGCTATGAATCCAGAGCAGGGATTCTCTGACTGTAAAAATCACCTAAGTCAATACCAGATATGTATGAAATGACTGACTGTCTGTGTGTGTGAAGTGTACTGGTGTACTGACTGGTGCATATTTGTATGTGTGTGTATGTTTCCCACACACACACACACAAAGACATGCATAACGGCTCAGGGGATCAAACAAAGCTCTGTCTGGATTAACAGAGGCAAAAAGGCCAGAAATCATGAATATCAGAAGAAACCCTTTGACCTCCCTCTCCTCCCTCTCCTCTCTCCTCTCCTCCCTCTCCTCCCTCTCCTTCCTCTCCTCCCTCTCCTCCCTCTCCTGCCCTGTACTGATCTGTTCTCCCTCTCCTCCCTCTCCTCCCTCTCCTCTCTCTCCTCTCTCTCCTTCCTCTCCTCCCTCTCCTCTCTCTCCTCCCTCTCCTTCCTCTCCTCCCTCTCCTGCCCTGTTCTGATCTGTTCTTTTCTCTCGGCAGGGCTCCCGGCTCCATCAGGCCTCTCTCTTGTCATGAATTTATTCATTGTGTGTTGATGTGAGAGATTATGAGCGAAATGGAAAATGTGAGAAGAATGCACAACTCCTGGCACATCGTCTTGATTCAGCCTCAGCCTCAGCTCTCTCCGACACGGGGGCGCGGGAGACAGACAGACACTCTCCGGGAGACGGTGCATCCCCACGAGCTTCTTCATCCCCAATACTAGACTACCTTTCACCAGACCATCCACTACGGTGCTACGTATATGGATGGCAAAACACAACACCATGTGTTTATTCTTTTTTCACTGAGGGCTTTCGGAGTGCATTAGCATGACAAAGCCATGAGCTGACAGCAAAAGGCGGCTGAATAAGACCAGTATGGTACAGCCTTTCCTCCTTTATATGCCTCAGACTGGGTGACATCTTGTTTAGTACACAACCATGTTATGAACAGCTCACTTTGAAAACACCCCCCTTGCTCACAAGAGCCCATAAAATGCCTTTACAATGAACCTGACACAAAGCACAAAGGGGCTCGAGCCCATTTGAGCGCCTAAACGGACACTATAATGATGAAGCCTGCACAATATTTGATGGTTTATCATTGCTGTGAGGAGGGCCATTTGGATGGCACAGGCCTCTCCATGGGGCACTTAGCGCACATCAAAGCTGCACCATTCACCTGGATTGGTTGCAGTTTAACAGAGGGATGTCAGGATTGAGCGACTGAGTGCACGCGTCTGTATGGAGGGCAGCACAATGAAACCCAGAGAACAGTCGGAAGAGTAAGAAAGACAGGGCGAATGAGAGATGAGGAGGAAGAGCGACGAAGGGAGAAGCACAGTCTTCTTATTGCTCAGGATTTACATGAAGTTTCAGCCAAATCAGGCGAGCAATTCAATAAGGCTGACTTCGTTAAAAAAGCCTGGTGGTTATTAATTTGACCCATTTTTTAACTCTGGCATAAACAAAAATGTCACGTCGAGTCAATGATGAGGATGAAAATAGAAAGCAACGTCTTTTCTGTTATTCCTTTCATCTTTTGAAATAGGTATGCAGACATTCCTCTTCTTCCAGCAGTTTTTTATTTCATTAAAGACGACCTCGATAATCCCCTTGGAGTTGCGTCAGTGCATCGGCAGGAAGACTCCGCATGACATCATGTGCCCATTACCAAGTCCCCGACTCAAGGATGGTCATTGTGCAGTGGCTAATGACCAGTGAGGGTTTCTTTAAATCCAGCCATGATGGATTACATTAGTGAGTAAGATGGGCTGCTGGTGGCTCCGTTTGATTGGTCAAGGTGATGGAGCTCCCAGACCCCCCGGAGCTCTCTGACTCCCTGAGTCCCGAGGGTGCAGCAGCACACTGGGACCTGACCGTCCCTCTAAAGGTGTTATATACACATGTGTGCTTCCTCTAAAGGTGTTATACACACCATGTGTGCTTCCTCTAATCACATATTTCACTGATTGTCCCTCTAAAGGTGTGATATACCCATGTGTGCTTCCTCTAAAGGTGTTATAAATACACATGTGTGTTTCCTCTAATCACATATTTCACTTACAGTCTGAAAAATGTGAAGACCTGGGAACTGAATCTGTGGTATTTTAAAAGATTATAACTGAAATATTAACATTCTTCATAAAGTACAGCACAGCATACACATTTCTAGAATAACTAAAAGCCCTTTAGAGGGCACAGAGGCTGAGTGAATCACAAGTCCGTGCTGAATAGAGGATGCTGTCTTCATTCTCTCCTCAGCTCCTGCAATCCCTGTGTTACAGCCAGAAGAAATATGTAGCATTTTTGCTTCTTCTCATCTCCATGCACTAATTCAGCGACAGCTCTTACAAAAGGAAGCTCTGAATGATCACATTCTCTGGGCCAGAGGGGGTTTCCAAGGCTTGGGATTGGAACTGAAGCTGCAGAAATGACAATAGGAACACATAGAACACATACACTGCTCTTAAAATAGCAAGCTAATGCTAATGCCATTGTTTTGATAGAGAGCTGCAGCTCCTTGGCACAGTGGTGGGCTGGAGGTAAATTAAATTAGGTCCCCTGTGTACACAAACACACACACACACACACACACACACACACACACACACACACACACACACACACACACACACACACACACACACGGTAAAACAGAGGGATAGGATGGATATAGAGAGGATCAGAGATAGAAGAGAGAGAGTGGGAAGAGTGAGAGAGAGAGTTTGTAATCTGGGATTAACCACCTCACTCATTTCTTCAAAGAGTCAGCGATGCTCGCTGTTGATTTGCATGCAGTGGGATGACTTTTGACCACAGACACACTCTCTCACACACACACACACACACACACACACACACACACACACACACACACACAGTGGGATGACTGTTGACCACAGACACACTCACATTATGCACTGGGGTTAGCAGTGGTGTTGGTATTGTTAGGGTGGAAAAACCAGCAACCTGACCAGAGACGTGACAGCCTCCATTTGCCTCAGTGAATGTCCATTTATCAGGCTGGGGACGGCAGGCAGGCAGGCAGGCAGGCAGGCAGGCAGCATCCCTTCGATCCCAGTGTAAAACACCCACAGCGGACATACAGCACATGGCAGAGCTGTGGCACGGAGGCTACGCTACGCTACGCACTCACAGCCGCGCTCCTGCAGCTAAAGGAGCAGCAGAGAGGCCTCCCACTGGTCAATCTGTTCACAGCCTGTCAATCTCAGCCCGGGCTGCCAGACGCCCTGAGGTAGATGTGTCCCTGCAGACATCAGGCCAGCCCCGTGAAGACGGGGAAAAGGGGTTGTGTACAGGGAGAGGAGAGGAGAGGAGAGGAGAGGAGAGGAGGAGGAAGGAAAGAGTGGAAGACTGCCACATGGAGTCTGAACCCGCTCAAGAATCCCTGAGAGAGAGCGACGTTTGGTAACACAAATGACCGGTTTGTGTCTGCCAATGTATGAGAGGCCGACACACAAGAACATCCACTCATGTTAGACACATTTAGAAGCATATTAGACACACACACACTTCTTGAGGCCATATCAACATGAAAGTAACTTCAGAGATACATAAACAGGAAAACATGAAAGGAAATGACAAAACAGGGCACTGTACACAGTGGTAATGGCCGAAGAAGAGAGAGACCACAGAGAGGAAACACACAGAGCAGTATCTAGTAGCTCCGAGCTTTTCAATCACCTGCTTTTTCAATCGCATTTATTACTGGGACTATTTTTGGGATATCTGAAATGAAGCCGGGAGATGTTATGTTTGCTGTGGGATCCCGAGATTAAGTTACAGAATTGGGTTATCCATCATGTGAGAACTGTCTACTACATTACACAGACATACACTTTTGCCATGGCGCTGGAGGAAACAGGAATGCCTTTCACTGACCCAGAAAAATTCTTTGCAGCAATATCTGAAAAGCGTCTGGGCCTCTGGAAATGAAAAAAGCATCGCTCTCTCTTTCCCTCTCATGGCGTGCTCCGTAAATGCGTTGTATATAACTCACAACAAACAACATCAAGTCCAAATGACTGAAACGAGGATCTGCGGGACCTCGACCACAATGTTGATATTACTAATTTAGAATCGGATTTCGTCCCTCCTCTCATGACACACATCTAGCCCTGGAAGAGATTAAAACATCAGTAAGAAAAATAACGATGTTAAATTATAAATTGTGCCGAAGCGTTTGAAAATGTATGTGTTGTTTATGTTCTGCTCACTGATGAATGTATAAACTATTTTTCATTTTAAAAAAACCGGAAGTCTCTGGGTGGGCTGCGATGAGGTTTAAGTCACCATTCAGTAACATTTCAACCTTGCCTCATGATAGGGAAAGCGGAGGGGATTAAGGGCCTGTTTGCAGCAGCGGCTGCAGCTTGGGAGTGAGCTGCCCTTGGGTGCTGCTGGGTGAAGAGGGGGCAGGAGCGAAGCTGCTCCCCCCCCGCACCTCTCAGCCCCCCAATCGTCTTTCATGTCTCTGCTGAGATTCATTAGGGCAACTTTCAGATGCTCAACTGAAGGGCATTGACAGACTTAACATGCATTCTAATCAGCAGAGCTCAGTAACAGTAGCAGCAGTAGTTGAGAGGTAATTATATAGTGTAGTAGTCGATGTGTAAAGTGTGTGTGTGTGTGTGTGTGTGTGTGTGTGTGTGTGTGTGTGTGTGTCTGCATATAAGCAGGAGTGTGTAAAAAAAAAAAAAATCAATCTACGTTTATGCATGCATGGCTATTTTATATGTGTTTCTGTGTGTTTTTATGTTTGTTCTTGTGTGTGTATGTGTCTGTGTGTGTGTGTGTGTGTGTGTGTGTGTGTGTGTGTGTGTGTGTGTGTGTGTGTGTGTGTGTTTGGTGTGTGTGTGTGTGTGTGTGTGTGTGTTTGGTGTGTGTGTGTGTGTGTGTGTGTGTGTGTGTGTGTGTGTGTGTGTGTGTGTGTGTGTGTGTTTGGTGTGTGTGTGTGTGTGTGTGTGTGTGTGTGTGTGTGTCTGTCTGTGTGTGTGTGTGTGTGTGTGTGTTTGGTGTGTGTTTGTGTGTGTGTGTGTGTGTGTCTGTGTCTGTGTGTGTGTGTGTGTGTGTGTGTGTGTGTTTGGTGTGTGTGCACGTCTGTCACGTGTGGGCTTTAGCCTAAGTACTCCTTTCAGGCTGTTTGCTCTCTAAAACAAAGTAATGGTATGAACGCAGACTAAATTGGCTTTCCCTCCATCTCATCCCCTCCTTCCCAAGGGGACCCCTCAATGAAGCGGAGGGGAAGAATCAAAACAGACAGGTAAGATCATTCACCGGCTCTCTGCCTGTGAGATACAGTAGTAGAACTCCCCCTACCAGTGCATTAGGCACAAGATAAGGCCTGATGTACATTCATTGCATCTGCTGAGGCCCTCACAGTAGTAGTAGTTGAGAGGTAATTATATAGTGTAGTAGTCAATGTGTATAGTGGTGTGTGTGTGTGTGTGTGTGTGTGTGTGTGTGTTTTCAGTATAGCAAAGAGTGAGGACAAAGAGTATAGAGAATGGGATTGGGATGGCAGCCGTGTGAAGTGAGCAATGCAAGGCATTGTGGGATTTTAAGACACGGAAGCTGCGGTAGAGACGGGGGTAGTAATAGGCTGCAGTCAAATAGTCTTTTTTTGCTTAAGAGGGTTCATCACTGAGTGAACTGACCCGAAAGTATCTAAGTGGCAGCCATGATAAGAGCTGGTCGAAATTCTCTAAATGCTGAAGGAAAGGTGCTTTAAAGCTTCCTTTCTTATCTCCTTTAGCATAGGCTACACTGGAACATCCTTTTTTGAAAGGAAAAGAGATAATGCCGTCCCACAATTCCTTTGCCGCAGCAACAACAACAAACAATCAACATGACCCACATCAATAACAATTTAACTTCTATTATGCAACTTAAAAACACAGAGGAAATGTGAATGCTTGCTGTGTTATCAACTGCCATAACCGGTCGCACGACCGGCGTGGAAAACGTATCGCAAATGGAGTGCGATTTTTCAGCCTGGAAGCAAAACAATGGAACTCAGGTCACTGAGTAAACAAAAATGTGTAGCAGTTGTAAGACGAACAAACACAACCTTTAGCAACACTTCTCCACACATGTTTGTGTGTCTACAGCATTTTCACATAGGTAAGCTACACTGTTATGTGCTTACTGCTAGCTGCGGTGTAGAAACGTTGGGATGTCGCCACGCTGCTAACTAACTAGCTGGCTGCATAGCTACATAACTAATCAAAGAAATGTTATCTGTTTTTTTACCCCCAGGCAAACCAGCCTATGAAATGCTAGAGTGTCATCCTGACTAGGTACCGTGATTACACCTCGGGCACGCATAAGTCTAAGCATAGCATACTGAATGGTTTAACTTGAGGACAAACAGAGACAGCAAGCTATCACAGGGAACAATGCTGCACCTACAACACCACCGAAATTAGCTGACACAGAGACCATAGATGGATGAAGCTGCACCACCAGATGTAGCTGACACAGAGACCATAGATGGATGAAGCAGCACCACCAAAGGACAACACTGGAAATCCTCAGGAATGCAGTTGTTGTGGCCACAGGCGTGCCAATATGAACCACTTTCTGGAGGAGAACCGGATACTGTTGGAATTGCTCTTCTAAAAGATGATGTCAAGGACAAGTACTACACTCTGATGCGCCTGGGGCTGAATCTGCCAATCCAGCACACTGCACAGACTGAAAGACTATGGCCCCCACGCTCAGAGACACCATTGCTGTTGACAATCATGTCGCGGTTACTTTAGACCGCTTTGAAACTTAACATTGAGAGAACATCAAATCTGATAGCTGGAGCACAGATATGTTCCCACTCCAAACACAAGCGCACCCTAGAGTATCTAATTGGCATTACACCACAGGGAGCTGTAGCTTTCATTTCCAAAGGGTGGGGAGGTGGTTTCAGAGACAGGCATGTGACTGAGAACAGCGGCCTTCTTCATAAACTATTGCCTGCAGACTTGATGTTGGCAGACTGTGGATTTGACACCAGGGACAGCGTTGGACTAATGTCTGCAGCAGTGAGAATCCCTGTATTCACAAGAGTAAGCTGCCTGCTGGATGCAAATCATGTCAAGGAGACACAACAGATAGCCCACCTCAGGGTCCATGTGGACAGGGTGACTGGATGTGTAGGCACCTCAGGGTCCATGTGGACAGGGTGACTGGATGTGTAGGCACCTCAGGGTCCATGTGGACAGGGTGACTGGATGTGTAGGCACGTCAGGGTCCATGTGGACAGGGTGACTGGATGTGTAGGCACGTCAGGGTCCATGTGGACAGGGTGACTGGATGTGTAGGCACGTCAGGGTCCATGTGGACAGGGTGACTGGATGTGTAGGCACCTCAGGGTCCATGTGGACAGGGTGATTGGATGTGTGCCCAATGGATGTGTAGGCACCTCAGGGTCCATGTGGACAGGGTGAGTGGATGTGTGCCCACCTCAGGGTCCATGTGGACAGGGTGACTAGATGTGTAGGCACCAAGTTCACCATACTAAGTGACACCATACTAAGTGACACCATACCATTGAGCATGGTGCTCCCATGTGAAGTAGGGGCATGATTGACACGATTGTGTGTGCTGTGCCTGGACTAATATGTGCACCAGTGTTGCCATGACACCAAAAGACCAAAACATAAACCGTATGAACAGCATTACTCAAAGGTTGCATACCACACATTTCTGGTTGTTGTGACTGAAGATCTGCAGGTCGTGCACCCATCCAATTTTTAATCTGAAGGTGGGGCTTGAGAGATTTATCATTTCTGAACTGAAATGAATACATGACGTAGTTGCCTTTTTTCTACATGTGTTCTCTAGGTTCTCATGTGTATTGTGTGTGTGTGTGTTTTGTGTGTGTGTGTGTGTGTGTGTGTGTGTTTTTATGGAGACAATCCGCAAAAAATGCTCTTACTATTGAGGAATCAAAGTGCATACTATATCACAACCTACGGCTCTCTGAAGTATGTTCATAAACAACAATACACTCAGTAGTCCTTTTCAGGCACAGGCACACACACACACACACAGATGCACACGCACACACACACACACACGCACACACACACACACACACGCACACACACACACACGCACACGCACACGCACACGCACACGCACACGCACACACATGCGCACACACACACGCACGCACACACGCACACACACACCCACACAAACAAAGTCGTAGTAATAAAACATATTAATAGATTTGACATGAATTTCCTAACCAGGAGAAAGGCGCTAATATGAGGGGAGAGGTATTGGAGTTATACTACAACAGTGTGTCGCAGAGAACAAGTGGCAATGTTTATAATTAGTCATTTGAGCCATTTGTTACAACCGCAGAGTTGCAATTAACACAATCGGTGGGAGCGGCGTTCCGAGCGCATATCTATTAGTGAAGAGTAGATGTATGAGTTTTAGTATTCCCCCTGGGCCTGATGGGTAAAGAGATTAAATACTTACGCTCGGCAAACATCAACGCAAGCCATCTTGAGGTGCTCCTACTCGCTCCTTGCTGATGAATTATTCACAAATACAATTTAAGAGACCACGTACCCAACCCGTTGATGAGCTTTCATTAAACTGAGGGAATCGAGACGCATCCGTTGTGTTGAACTGTGTCAAGCTCCACTGTAGATTTTAATGCAATTACGGGGAACGGCACGAACACCAAATCAGAACACAATAAGCCTGTGGTAATTATCTGAACGAAACCATGCACAATAACGACATCCAGCGACTATAGTTCAATGCGGGTTCTTTGTTATGCTGTTACTGGCAACTTCGACAAATGACATTATGAATACATATCTCCCACAGAAACATGATCTCCCTCTGAAAAGAAGGCTAAGAAACAGCATGAAAAGAAAAGTGATAACCGAGAATAGCCGATAACCTTGTAGGGGGACAAAGACTAACGTAATAGTGTTGTTGAAATAGGGGAAATATGACAAAGAAAATGCATTTCTTCCCATAAAAGAGGTGTTCATCACAATTATTAGGTTGCAAAGGTCGACGATAATGCTAACAATGCCTAGAATGATTGCTGTGGTCTTTAATGTAAGCCTTTACTGTGGAGATGGTGGTGGTGGTGGTACGGGTGGTGATGAAGGCTACTCACGTGTAAGCCCTATTAGAAGAACTCCATAAGTGAGAGTGACATTAACACAGCAGGACAGCTGTGACGGAGGTTGAGGCGAGGTGTAAAATGTGTGTGTGTGTGTACCTCTTGGGATTAGCACTGTCAAATAAGGCTGCCTCAAATCTCCACGCACACACACACACATACGCACACACTTTCATACCCACCAAATAGATAAAAGACTTGACCCTTTATCTACTGCTGGAAGTGCATATATGTTTTATAATCCAATTTCAGCACCATACAAAATTAGAGATAACTGCATTTCTAAAAAAGAAAAAGAGAGAGAAAGAGGGAAAAGGAGAAATAAACACCTTGCACAGTGTTTCTGTGGGTGACAGTCAGGGACCAGTCGAGTTCACACTGTCACAGGTACTCTGAGAGAGAAAAATATTCTGGGACTTTCTAAAACCACAAAGTCTAACAGCTCTCTTCACCACCCCCAAAACCCCCCCCCCCCCCGACCCGGCCCCCCTCACATCTTTTTTCTCTTTGTAGCTTACATACTACGACTCTAATGGGAGCTGCTGTCAATCACCTCTGCGCGTCAGTGAGGTGACGGTTTGTTTCACGCTTCCCCAAATCCCATCATGCTTGGCACCTGTCAGGGTGCCGCTCCAAAAAAAGGAAGCCGACTTGAGTCCTGAAACAAACCCAAGGGGTCCTGGAACTGGCACAGGCCTGCTGCCCTGTCAAGCACCTGTCACTCTGTTCCATCTCAGCAGATTCTCACACTATTAAAAAGTCTTCTCATGTTCACCTGCTCTTGGTCCAACTCAGTAAATAACACTAACTTAATGTCATACTGATATCCCATCCATGAAAAAAAGTCAGAACTTTTATTGTTGGCTGAAGCCAGGTCTACATTTAGCTCTTAGGCTGAAACTGATATCATCTGCAAAAACCTGAAAGTCTACTTCTCTGGACCGCATGTTTTGGAGGCAAACAAACCTCTCCGATGCGCTGTGTTCCAAAAGGTCAGCAGCCGTGACCTCCCGCCTGTGCTCAAGAGCTCTATTGGAAGAAGAACTCACAGGCCTCGCTCCCAAACCGGAAACACGGCCTATGTTGTTGTGGGAACCTGTGGTGTGCTAATAAAACTTGAGCCCGTCTTGCCAGTTGTTTTGAGCTCAGGGAACACTCTGGATCAAGTGTGTTCACCTGTGTCCGTATATACGTCGTCCTCTCTGACACACACTGTCGCTTTTATGAGCATGGCCGTCTTGTCTTGATCCAGCTTTATGGTGGTGGTGACCTTCTGATTGGAAGACAATAACAGAAAGACCTCATGAAATGGGCAGCGCGCACAGGAGATACGCATGGTGGATTTACACAGCTGGGCTGGGCAGGGCTATGCTGCTCAACAAAAGGCATTCGATTGTTTTCTTTTAATCACCCTACTGCTCCTCGGAGGCGGGAGGAGAAGGTGAGGGCATAGGGGTTATTGTGTTTTGGAAAATGCTATCAAGAATGTTTGAGCAGAGATGATTACAGATTTTACGGTCAAGGACGTTATTAAATGGCTGAAAAGTGGAGACGACGAGGAAACAAGGAGATGGGGAGGAGGAGAGACGGGGGGGGGGGGGGGGGGGGGGGGGTGAGAACATCTTCAATGTGCCACGCATACTGAAACATAGACTCAGACACACACACACACACACACACACACACACAGGCTCCATGGCCACTGATGTGACAGGAGCCAGGTTCATTAGTCTCTGAGTGGTAAATTAGATTGAGAGGGGGCCTAACGGCTGATGCCTGGCGTCACTCGAGCAGCGCTGTCACATGACACACTTTTTTTTTTTTTTTTTAACCTCTGAATTTTTTCCCCCCCACAATTTCTGTTAAAGCACAAAATACATTTAAAAGTAGGATGGAAAATGAATACGGTCACACACAATGCTGGTCCAAAACTGTCCGGATGATAAGACAGAACTTTAGCTTTCATTTTCATAAAGTATTCAGCAGCAGCCTCACAGTGCTGAAGAAGCCCTCTGACTGAATGGCCCTGAGAAGAAGCCTGAGAAGAGCCCACACTAAACCTATCAATCTCTCTTCCCCTTAATCTCTCTCTCTCTCTTTCTCTCTCTCTCTCTCTCTCTCTCTCTCTCTCTCTCTAACAAGGCCCTGTTGTACACAGCCTTCTGCTGTCACATGGTCAACAGATGGCTCAGAGCAAAAGACAATATCTCACTTCTGCCCCATGTTAAATAATACCAATTATGAAGCTTTTACAAATGGATGAGGAGGAGGAGGAGGAGGAGGAGGAGGAGGAGGGGGAGGAGGAGGAGGGCTGGACAGCGGGACTGCGAGAGGGCTGGACAGGGCAGGAGAATAACACTCATAAAGGAGGGAGTTGTGTGAGGCACAATGCTTCGCCTCAGGCACAAGACTCAACAGGCCTTTGTTTGTGGACACCAGGAGAGCAGAGCAGAGCCGTATGGAGTCAGACACCAGAGTGAACCTCTCGCCAAGACAGAAATACTCCTTCCATAGTGTCACCTTTGCAGGGCCCCAGACATAAGGTACACATGTGAGTGCCAAGGAATTGGTTGACAGGCATTTATGCCTTGTAGAAATATGTAGGAGAAAATACATTAGTGGAAGGAGAGGAGCTGCTCAGTGACTGAACAAAAATATATAAAAAAGATTTGAAGGATCTCTAAGGAATCAGAGGCCCTTAACACTGTGGAGCTCGAAAAATCAAAATGGAAATCCATTTGAGCAATATGCAAGCATCAACCTTCCTGCACGCATACAGACACAGCTGTAGACACACAAACACACACATTCTCATCTGATTAACTGGACCTCATTTTCATAAAAAAAAACTTCAAAAAGGTCATCAAACATTCTCCCAACCTTTCCAGACAGATCTCTGATAGGTCTGATATGCTGATTTTATTCTTATTAGATGGCTCCAGGGTGGTCAAAAGCTGTATTCGCCTCGAACAGCTCTGCTGATATATTTGCCTTTTAAAGTCATTGACTCGACAAATGCAAAACAGTTCCTCTCTCAGGACATATCAACTTCCCATGTTTTGACCTTTCAACAGGAAGTTCTTCCTGCTAATTCAATGCAAAGACAATGAAAAAAGGTTTTCCGCCCTGTTCAAGTGTGAGACTAAACACAAAAGGCTTGTAGTCTGCTTTTCAGACTCACACAAAGAGAACTGTTGAAAGCCTTGCTGTGAACTCTGGTACCCCTGCTCTGTCCAAGTAGGGGGCACACATCTCAGATAATACTGGTGCTGTGCTGGCTCTAAATAGGAGATGCATTGCAAATTAAAGTTTAATATATTTTCAATTTAGGCAAGCTGCAATAAACACCTCAGTCTATCTTCGACTCAATAACTAAAAAAGACAAATGATTATTATTGAGGCACATGAGCCCACTTCTCAACATGAGCAGTTACACAATCCTTGTCTGTAATGTTTTATGAAGTAATGTTCATCTCGAACTCAAAACATATGATAACCCAAATAAAGATTTGAAAAGCTGAAAGGTGTGTACCTGAAAAAAACTTTATTAGATTGTCTAGGGCTAACTTTGCCAAGGTTACAGCAACATTCTGAAATGTTCCTTTTGTGAAGAGAACCAGAATGTTTGTGTCCAGTCCCCAGTTACAAATGAAACCGAAAAATCATGTTGCTGAAATTAGCTGAAATACCTTACAAAATATGTCCAAGCTGTAGTTCATGAGCCATAAGAACCAATTAGCGAGGACATTGATGTTCGTGTTGAACCTGGGACATTTCCAGATGATACGAGGGCCTTCGCATTGGGGAAACAACAGAGCCTTCTTGTCTGAGGAAGACATGATGATTTCAGAACTGTGTGAGAGGTAACAACGGGGCATCTGAGGAACGCATACTGATCTCAGAACTGTGTGAGAGGTAACGGGGCATCATCTGCTTGCAATTAGCCTCCTCATGCAACGAGAATTTCAAACTTCTTGTTTTATGTTGGAGAATGGCAATATGCAACATGGCTATAAATAGCATCACTGTCGCTGCGGAGAAGAAATGAGACCATCAGTCCAATCCTGGCAGGAGTAAGTCATGCACGTTGTTTATCACACATTGCATAGTGATGGCCAACTAGATTGTCCCAGTATGATGTCATACTGTAACACAGAATATAACGTTCAGAATTACACTACACTAACTCATCATCACCCCAACTTCAAACAATCCCCTCTCGCCTCTCTCTGGGGTCAGGAGAGGTAGCGCCAGGTTGTGGATTGGTAACGTCAGTCCGACACCCAATGAGTGAATTATGGATCAGGATCAGCACCCATCAGATACCAATATTGGATGGGTGGGATCGGATCGGCCCCGACTCTAGACCCAACGCACCTGCTGAATCGATCACGCTACCCTGAAGGAACCTGTAATATTGGCACATGGATTTAGAAAGCTTATTGAGATAAGCTCTTCATAGTGTGCTTAATAATGGGGACATTAACAAAGGTAGAAGGAGAGAGAGAGAGAGAGAGAGATTGAGAGAGAGAGAGAGAGAGAGAGAGAGAGAGAGAGAACTGTAAGAGGAAGCGAGGGAGGGAGGCAGAAAGAGAGAGAAGGTCAAAAAGAGAAGAGGAGCCCTAGAGCTCAACTGGTGAGCGGAGGAGAGGAGAGGGATGATTTAGAATTCTACCGCCTGCTAAGCCCCAAGAAAGGTCACACACACACAAAGTGACACCTGCCAATCAAGGGCAATTATTAGCAGCTCTTTTTATTAACTCCACGGCACATTCTCAAAATCCAACCGAGTCAATTACTTTATAATGAGGAACAAGTGTGTGTAATAGACCAAAGGAAGGCGGGAAGAGAGAAGAGAGAAGAGAAAAGAGCACGAGAGAGAGAAAGACAGAGAGAAATAAGAATACAGGGGTGGGGGAGATGAGCAAAGTTAGATTCTGTGTTCCAATGAGGAAGTGAGGCTGCTGTGCAGCAGGAGACAGACGGGAGGGAGAGAGGGAGAGAGGGAGGAGGGAGAGAGGGAGAGAGGGAGAGAGGGAGGGAGGGAGGGAGAGAGGGAGAGGGAGGGAGGGAGGCAGACTCTTGTCAGTTGGGAAGAAAGTGAATCCTACGTCTTCCTTCCTCCTCCCTTCACTGTGAAGCCTGGGGGATCAGAGGCACTTCTGAAGACTGCAGAGGCGTGAGGCCTAGGAGCTTCGAAAAAAAGGCAGCACCCTGGCAGACTTCACAGACTGGGAGTGGGAATAAGGAACACACAGACTGTTGTTTATGAGATCTCTACCGTGTCACAGAAAGGGTGTTTCGCGATACAAGCTGTTCCTTGAAACTTTTCAACAAAAAAAAAAGAAAAAAAAGAAAAGAAAACTAATTTCAGACATATAAATGGCGTCTCCTGAGCCATGCGTGACACAGACGCTGCCTCACCTGCACAAAACTCGAGGTGCTCAAACAGATTTCCTGCCCAACCCAAAAACCTGAGGGCAAACTGAAAACAGTAAGCAGGGTATGTTTATCTTTACCCACTGGCTTGGGTATATGTGCTTTACTCTGTGTGTGTGTGACACAAATGAGTTTACACACATCTGATGCAGTCTCCTGCAAGGTGTGTGTGTGTGACAGTGTGTGTTTAGGGGGGGGGGGGGGGGGTGAAGGTGGGATTTGACAAGATCCAGGCTAATAAAAGATGCTGGCTGTTATTAAATTTTCACACCCTGAGAATTATTGATGCTTCACCTCACCACACGATCTAGCTGTGGGACGCTGGGGATGAAACTTGATTATTGTGCCTCACCGTGAGTGTGTATGTGTTTGTGTTTGTTTGTGTGGGCGTGTGTGTGTGTGTGCGTGTGTGTGTGTGTGTGTGTGTGTGTGTGTGTGTGTTTTACTCAGCAATTACAGGAAGTAAGTCACAGAGTGAGGCTGACTTCTTGCTTTCAACGGGGTACTTCAAACAGAGCAAGAAATGAACAGGCTTTTGTAGCTGGCAGGGAAGTGAAGCAGCTTTTTGATAGTACACGATATGAAGGCCAAGAACAATATCGAGCTCTATTGTTGAAAGTGAATGTGGAGGGAGGTAACTGAAAACCAATACGCGGAACCCCTTTGGGGAAATAATAGCATGAAGGTCAATGTTTTGCCCGAGAGGAATTAAAGAGATAATACGGCTTGGCCTCGGAGCTCCTTACCTGTTGGCAGACGGAGGGCGGCCATTGCGGGGCTTGTTGATTTGGGCATAGAGTGCCTCGAGTGGCTGCGAGTCGTCCTGACGATGAGGGCTCTGGGGACGCTGGTGGTGGTCACTGTCGATGGAGGAGTCAAAGGAGCCGATGCCTGCGTAGGGTGCTCGTCATCGGAGCTCAGGGTTCGGTTGACGTCCTGATCTCAGCGTAGTCCCTCTCTCTGGCCTGACGCTCACGCAGCTCCCTGGTCTTGGCCTGGATCCTGTGCAACAAAAAACACAATACAAGCTTTTAAGATGGCTATGGCTATGGTCATGGTTGCCGTACACAGACCTTGACTAAATTTGTGTTACCGTTACCGACTACAACAAGGATGACTGAGACTGATCTCTTAATTACTTACTCTCAAAGACAAAGCCCCTTTACTGTAATCCACTGAATCACATTGCAAAGAATAACGAGTAATGCACATAAAGAAAACCAGAAGACATACAATGGCAGTATCTAACTCCACATGCAGAGGATCACATCCACAAAACCATGTCAAATAATCAGATAGGCATGGAACCCTTATGGAACCCTTATGGAACCCTTATGGAACCCTTATGGCTGAGACACAGAAAGCGCTTCAGATAGGCATGGAACCCTTACGAATGAGACGCTTGCAGAAGGCGCTTCAGATAGGCATGGAACCCTTATGGCTGAGGCGCTTCAGATAGGCATGGAACCCTTACGCTGAGGCGCTTCAGATAGGCATGGAACCCTTACGATGAACGCTTGCAGAAGGCGCTTCAGATAGGCATGGAACCCTTATGGATGAGACGCTTGCAGAAGGCGCTTCAGATAGGCATGGAACCCTTACGGCTGAGGCGCTTCAGATAGGCATGGAACCCTTACGGCTGAGGCGCTTCAGATAGGCATGGAACCCTTACGAATGAGACGCTTGCAGAAGGCGCTTCAGATAGGCATGGAACCCTTATGGATGAGACGCTTGCAGAAGGCGCTTCAGATAGGCATGGAACCCTTATGGATGAGACGCTTGCAGAAGGCGCTTCAGATAGGCATGGAACCCTTACGGAACCCTTATGGAACCCTTACGGATGAGACGCTCCAGATAGGCATGGAACCCTTATGGCTGAGACGCTTGGAGAAGGCGCTTCAGATAGGCATGGAACCCTTACGGCTGGGACGCTTGCAGAAAGCGCTTCAGGAGGGCAAACGGGACATCCTGCTGAGTGTGCAGGCCGGCAAGGTCACGACCCCCTGCTGAGTCAGAGACTCCACAGACAAAGCGGAGACGCCTCGTGTTTACATGAACCTCCCTCGTGCCGACACTGTTTTCTCTGGCCGGAGGAGGGAATCCTTTACCGAGGTGTCATATGCTCTCTGAATCTGTTATTCAGGTCATTTTAATGACCAAAAAAAAATATGGAGAGGGTTCCGCCTGGAAGCTGTTTTCATTTGCGAAAGCAAAACACGGCCTAAACTAGTGAAGGAGGACTGATGCTGTGGAGGCAGGCCGCTTTCTTCAAATGTGCGTCCCATCAGTAGCAGGGGATCTTCCTGAGGGGGGCGAGGGGCAGGGGGGCTACTCCAGAGGGCATTTCAAGCCGGAGGGTTTCTCTGATCTCTCTCCAAGCTCCTTCCTCTTCCTCCGCTCTCGCCTTTCACACTCTCTCTCTCTCTCTCTCGCCTTTCACTCTCTCTCTCTCTCTCTCTCTCCTTTCACTCTCTCTCTCTCTCTCTATTGCGTTTGTTCTCACTGCACTCACTTGCACTGCACATCACAACAGAGTCTTTCAGCACTCTGCTCCGGGACGCCATGGTGGGCTGACATGTGGGAGGGAGCCTCAGGAGTGGTCTGTTTTCCAGGGGATAACAGGAGACAAGAGGAGGAGGGTGTGGACGAAGAGGAAAGAGGAGAGCCCCCTGTGGGCTGGGAGCGGGAGGTGTGAGTGCCACGGGGAACGCTGGTGCAGAGTGAGGGGATGCTCCCATGCTGAGTGAGCCTGCCTTTAGTGGATCCAGATGGGCCCATCTACCTACCCTCATCTACCCCCCCCCCAGCCGAGAGCCCCCTGTGCTGGGGGGGGGGCGAGTAAGACGTCCTCCCGTCCGCCTCGCTGGCTTCCTCTGCCTCCACCCCCTATCCTGGTCAAAGATGACCCATGACCTACCGAGACGGGCCCCCTTGGAGATGATTGACAGCCTCGCCATGGGTGAGATGGGTGTGTCTGGCCCATCCAGCAAGCCACCGGCATTCTTGACATTTTTCAATAAGCGCGATCTCATTTCAAAACAATAACCATTTTTCTGTGACAGTGTAATACGATTACAAAGTCATTTTTTTAGGGCGCTCCATGGAAATTCAATTTTGCACTGGATTGTGTTGGGACTCCGTACAGCTCTTGTGTCTTGTCTGTTGCTGGGACTAATAATAGGGTCTCAACAATAAGGATAGAAATGAAAAACATTGCTAAGCTGCACTAAACCATAACCTCAGTTTAACAGCTCTGGTTTGCCTTTGACCTAAGTCCTGTTTGAGGTGTTTATTTGATATGCGATCCAACAGTGATTAACCTGGTAAATAATTAACATTAACACTTCAAATAGTTAATAAATATCAAGGAACACACCACACACTCTGCCCTCTCCACTAAAACTCCCAGGCACACCCCAGGAGGCCATCAGTGTAAATGAGAACGCCCTGTGACAGCTACGGACTGAAACCATGACAGATGCTAATGGCTGCACTGTTTGGACTGCTCTTTCAGCTCCCAGGAAGCTGTGGTTCAATATCATTTCATAGCGTTTCCTTTACCTATCTCTCCAAACTGATGTCCTGTTGCCAGGAAGGCCTCACCAGTGTTCTGACCGGTTTACGGAAACTCTTTGGGGAGAAGCATGCCTGCAGCACTTAGTTGAAAGCCCAAATCAGATCCATGGGAGCAGTATCTGTGTGTGTGAGGATGATCATATCCATGGGAGCAGTATCTGTGTGTGTGTGAGGATGATCATATCCATGGGAGCAGTATCTGTGTGTGTGAGGATGATCATATCCATGGGAGCAGTATCTGTGTGTGTGTGAGGATGATCAGATCTATGGGAGCAGTATCTGTGTGTGTGTGTGTGTGAGGATGATCATATCCATGGGAGCAGTATGTGTGTGTGTGTGTGTGTGAGGATGATCAGATCCATGGGAGCAGTATCTGTGTGTGTGTGTGCGCAGACGATAATGACCATCTGATAATGACACATGAGAGAGCCTCAGCGCCTCGGAGCAAAACTAATCTAGACTTTCAGCAGCAGATGAGAAGTAGCCTCTAGTGGACACACAGAGATATCACTGCTGCCTGTCACACACACACACACACACACACACACACACACACACACTCACTCTCACACGCACACACGCACACACGCACACACAGTAGTGATGTCACATGCTGGTGCTGAACATACAGGGTTGTGCAAATGTGCTGCTCTAGGGTCAAGGACCTGGAGGCCAAGAATCAGAATTTAACAAGCTCAATCTCAACCCTCTCCATGGCTAAGAGTGTTTCTCCCTCACACACACACACACACACACACTCACACTCACACACACACACACACACACACACACACACACACTCACACACACTCACACACACACTCACACACTCACACACTCACACACACACACACACTCACACACACACACACACACACACACACACACACACTCACAGCTACTGTAACAGCAGAGCTGCTCTTTGGCACAAAGACTGTGAACTATCACCAGATTTGGCTTCATTGTCCTGAGCGTGTGTGCATATGAGTATGTGTGTGTCACAGCCAGGCAGCCAGGCAGCCAGGCATCACCGTGGTGATTAGGAGCACATTCCTCCTGCCTTGCCCTCTACCACACAATGGATGACTCCGTATGCAGCTAGTACACAGAAGAAGACAGAGAGGAAACACATTGACAGAAACACATAACCCCTAACAAAACGAGCCGGAGAAGTCCATCACCTCGCCATCTGCAATGGCACAGAACCAGAATCACACTAAGATCACAGCTAAAGGGACTGCCAGACTACAATTAGAATCAAATGAGTATCAAGTGAAGCTTAAAAGTGGTAGAGAAAAAAAAACATAAGGGAGAGAGAAAGGGGCGAGAGACAGAGTGTGTCCAAATGTTGATCCAGACAACGAGCAACACACGTTTTGCTGAGCTTTGATTTCACAAAAGAAATTATGAAAAATCCCTGTCAGTGACTGTTTATTCCAAACTAAGTAAAGCATAGATAGCCATGTTCTTATACGTGAGATACACAAGTGTGAGTTAGTAGGGAAAGAGAGGAGGAGAGACAGAGAAAGAGAGGAGAGACAGGGAAAGAGAGGAGGAGAGACAGAGAAAGAGAGGAGGAGAGACAGAGAAAGAGAGGAGGAGAGACAGAGAAAGAGGAGGAGAGAGAGAAAGAGAGGAGGAGAGACAGAGAAAGAGAGGAGGAGAGACAGAGAAAGAGGAGGAGAGAGAGAAAGAGAGGAGGAGAGAGATAAAGAGAGGAGGAGAGACAGAGAAAGAGAGGAGGAGAAAGATAAAGAGAGGAGGAGAGACAGAGAAAGAGAGGAGGAGAGAGAGAAAGAGGAGAGAGAGAGAAAGAGAGGAGGAGAGACAGAGAAAGAGAGGAGGAGAGACAGAGAAAGAGAGAGGAGAGAGAGAAAGAGGAGGAGAGACAGAGAAAGAGAGGAGGAGAGAGAGAAAGAGGAGAGAGAGAGAAAGAGAGGAGGAGAGACAGAGAAAGAGAGGAGGAGAGACAGAGAAGAGAGGAGGAGAGAGAGAAAGAGAGGAGGAGACAGAGAAAGAGAGGAGGAGAGAGAGAAAGAGGAGAGAGGAGAAAGAAGAGAGAGGAGGAGGACAGAGAAAGAGAGGAGGAGAGACAGAGAAAGAGAGGAGGAGAGACAGAGAAAGAGGAGAGAGAGAGAAAGAGAGGAGGAGAGAGAAAGAGGAGAGCACTGAGGAGGGAGCAGTGGGAGCACAATTCAAAATAAGGAGTCAGTGAAACAGGAAGAGAGGATGAGATAGATAGAGATAGAGAGCTAAAAGGATATATATATAGATAGTGATAGAGTGAGAGAGAAAGAGACAGAGAAAGATGCTGATTATCTTATATGTTCTCATCTGCATCCCTGGGGTTGGGGCCAGAGGGCACTATGGCAACCTGGCAGTGTGTTTGAAACCGGGTCAGTAGTCGGCTGCTGTTTCTAGGTAACAGGACAACAAAGAGAAACAAAGGCCTGCTTTCGGTGGACCTTGATGTCTGCTTCCTCGTCTTCTCCTTCAAACACAACCGCATAAGCAACTTGCAAAATCCTTGTTCAAACATATCACTTAAAAAAGCTCCCTTTCTCTAGTCCAAACAGCTCTGATATCATTTCTTATCTACTGTCCCGCTGGAGGACGGAGGTGAATTGCAGGCCAAAACATTTGACTCCCTTATTGGACAAGTGCATGTGTCACCTGTGGTCAGATGGTAGTCATAACAAATTCTCAATGAAGATAAGGACTGACCCTTTGGAGTTTGGTGAAGTCATGCAGTCACACACACGCACACGCACACACACACACACACACACACACACACACACACACACACACACACGCACACGCTCACACACACACGCACACTCACACACTGTCTCACTAGGACTCCAGTGACAGAAATAAATTAAAAATGGATCTAAAAAATGGTAAACAATTCAGTACTTTTCCGTCTCTTCTCTCTGCAATGTCGTTAAAATGGAGTTGAAAAGCCGTTAGCCTGAGGAAAGTGTTGGTCTCACCCTCTCACCTCTCGGCAGCTGAGCCTGCGGCCCTTCCTCTCCACACTACATAAATCTGACTGCTTATCAGGCTGCCGTGCTCTAATTGCGGACAGATGACGCCAAAGTACTCCCCTCTCCGTATGGTGGAAGATGTTTAATTCACTCCGAACAGGACGAGACAAAAAAAAAACAAAGAGGCAAGCAGCTTCAAAGTGGTCCAGACTTCTATCTGCAGACACTGAACTGAGATAAACAGTCTGTCTGTCTGTGTGGTGATGCACTCACTTCAGGTTCACACACATCTCAAGATTGATTGATTTATGGCCTGGGTAGAAACTCATGGTACTGGATGGAAGTGTGCTCTCATCCCGATGACTCTAATAACAGACAACAAGCACAAAGTAATAACATCACGAGGAAAAAAAAACAGGAGGGAAAATGATTGCTTAAGATTATTTCTTTAAGCATAGCTGTGTTTCAGTAAACACGGAAGAGCACAGCAAGCATTATTGGTGCACAAAAATTGATCATCTATTCATTATAACATTAACTTCTGTACCGTGTACGCAAAGACTCTAAATGATAAACTTCAATTCCCCTTGCCTGAGAGTAGAACCCCATATATCGCACAGTGTATCTCTTGTTGACAAAGAGCCAAACTCTGTGAGGTGAAAGGGACCCAGAGGTTCTTTAGAAGCCTAGTGTGTGATGGGGAGATTCAGTGTGTGATGGGGAGATTCAGTGTGTGATGGGGAGATTCAGTGTGTGCTGGGGAGATTCAGTGTGTGATGGGGAGATTCAGTGTGTGATGGGGAGATTCAGTGTGTGATGGGGAGATTCAGTGTGTGATGTGAAGGTTCTTTAGAAGCCCAGTGTGTGAGGGGAGATTCAGTGTGTGATGGGGAGATTCAGTGTGTGATGGGGAGATTCAGTGTGTGATGTGAAGGTTCTTTAGAAGCCCAGTGTGTGATGGGGAGGTTCCAGGCACACTCCTACACTGACACAATGGCCCCTGTGTTGACACTTTGTTTCCAGCACAGTGTAATTTCATCAGGCAAATAATTGGCTAAATCGGAGGGTTCCTGATAATCACATTGAGCTTCTAGACGACGATCAATATAATTACAAATATAATCAAGCCGGCAATCAGTTTGTCAGATCTCCCTTTGAACTCCCTATGCTAATTGCTCCCTCCTGACAGTACAGAGTGTGACCAAGGGGTGGCTGGAGAATAAAGGCTGAGCAGAGAGATGTGGACTGTGGACGATTTGGAAACAGAAAGCATGATAGGGAGCGGCAACCATGCATGCCGTCACTGTGTGACAAGATCCCAGGCAGGCCAACACAAAAAGCACACAGGCACTGAGCCATGCATTCATTCTTCTCTTGATGTGTACAGTTGTTCTTCTCAGAGAAGACTTCCACATGTCCGCCAGTCTCTGTGTTCTGTTGGTATGGACAGTGCCCTTTACAGAGAAAAACACTATTGACAAAGCCCTGCTGACGGAGCTAGTACACAGACAGTGAGGACTTCAGCACTAAGTGGCCGAGACCTAGATAAGCAGGAAGGAAGCAGCACTAGGAAGAGTCCGTGGTGATGGAAGGCAATGACTTCAGACACTGTCCTAGAAGACGTGAGAAAAGACAAATGGCATCACTGCCAACCGTGTGAGACACTGAGATTGAGAAAAGTGCATGTTTGGTGCTTTAGCAGCAGGACAGAAAACTGTGGCTGTGGTATCTGACAAAATAGAAATGACCATATTATTATCCATCGGGTCATTTGTATGAACTTCTTTGGCCACACAGGTTTTTAGGATGAATCGTTTTTCATCCCAAATGAGAGCGGTTACTTAGTCTCAACAAGAGCCGCACGAAGAGAGTGCCATCGGTGCAGAATGACCTGGTTTTGCCTTCTCTGCTCTGCTGTGCTCGCCTCTTAGGATGATTGATGTGGAGTGCTAGGCCCTGCTTTGTGTCCCTCTCCCTCCCACAACCAGTGTGGCCCAACATGAGTCACCAAATGGAGGCTCGCCATGGTGGTCCCCTTCAGTCAAGCCCCACCAGGCCCACAGGAGGGTTGTGCCCATCCGCTGGAGTAAACAAGGCTCGGAATGACAAATGTGTATATGTGTGTGTGTGTGTGTGTGTGTGTGTGTGTGTGTGTGTACTGTGTGTGTGTGTGTGTGTGTGTGTGTGTGTGTGTGTGTGTGTGTGTGCGTGTGTGTGTTGTGTGTGTGTGTGTGTGTGTGTGTGTGTGTGTGTGTGTGTGTGTGTGTGTGTGCGTGTGTGTGTGTGTGTGTGTGTGTGTGTGTGTGTGTGTGTGCGTGTGTGTGTACGTGTGTGTGAATGAACGTGTGTGTGTGTGTGCATGTGATTTAGAGTGCGTGGGGTGTGTTAGTTCTGAATGATGACTTTGATGAGGGCAGGATAAAGGAACCGAACACAGTCGGCAGGCTAGCAGCTGCTTACAATTTGCCAGATTATGTCCAAACAAAGGCCCCTGATGACGCTGCTTCATCAGGCTCACCCAGGAGTTAGGAATGCATAGTTATATAGTCATAGTTAAGGTATTTAGCAGACGCTTTCACCCAAAGCCACTTACAAAACACTGGATAAAAAACAGTAAAACAGATCAAAACACTCTTGACCACCCCCTGTTGACTGACCTAGATAGGCAGGAAGCTAGACAGGCTAAACCTTTATTAATTACGGTATTCATGAATTAATTTTTATGCTAATCATTAATTCAGCTTAATCTGGGTACCTTGACAAAACAAAGATTTCAGTGCCTCTTTTGGGTAAATGTAAAGTCATAAGCAAAGAATTTTAGCCAAAGCACTAAACCAGGTCTCTGAGCAATATCATGGGTTTCGTAAACATCTTAAGAAAGCCTAGGAATGAAACACAACCTAGCACAACCTTGCCTTGAAAAGAGAGAGAGAGAGAGAGAGAGAGAGATTCCAGAAATAGAACAGGGTAATGATGGTGAGGTTAAAAGAATTAATTCGCTGCTAACCTTTTGTGTGACTCCTCTTTCTAAATGCTAAAAGCACCTGTCAGGATGTCCGTGTGAATTAACGACTCCCCTAAGTTGCAAGGGGCAGGGAGTTTGGCCACAGCCCCATCCTTACCTCAGAACGTCCTTTGCAAGGGGACTGGACGTTTTGGCTGAGAGATGTGAATCTCGTTCATCAATCTGATAACCCTACAGAGACGGTCAAGCCACTCTGGCCGGCTGTCGTTGATCACAGTGTAACACGCCTTAAGCTGAAATGGGCGCATAATGAGAGAGTCAACTACCTGGAATACCCCAACCAAATTGTCTACCTCTAAAAGGCAACCTTGAGTGAGTAATTCTCTTTGCCAATATAATAACAATAATTATTATAAGAATAATAACAAGAGAGCAATGCTCCAGGTGCGTAATAAATTACCAGAGTAATTACATTTTTTTTTTTTTACATTTTAGTCATTTAGCAGACGCTTTTATCCAAAGCGACTTACATATGTGTGACTTACAATGTATACACATTTTACATTTACACTGATGGCACACTGCACATCAGGAGCAATTAGGGGTTCAGTGTCTTGCTCAAGGACGCTTCGACAGGGAATCGAACTAGCAACCTTCTGATTACTAAACGACTTCTCTACCACTGTACCACTGTCGTAATTAAAGTGTACCTTCATCATATCAGAACTATGGGAGTACAATACTACAGCATGTTGGGGGCACACATCCATACACACAGTAAGCAAACTAAGCAGTGAAAGCTGAAATTGCCATGGGGATGAAGCCCTTGCTAAAAAAAGAGCCAAGATATACCATTGTACCCACTGAGAGGATGATGCACCATAGGGTTAGGGGATGCTAAGGGATATGTGCTCTCTGAAATGCTTGGAGGAAGACGCTTTTGTTATTGAAATGTGAGCTTGTGGGTGTGGGTGTGTTGTGTTGTGAGTTTGTTCCTGTTAGCAGTTTGCTGCTATGTCATTATCACCCGTGGGCAACCTGGTTTATTATCACCGAAGGAGCAAGCCCCCCCCAGGATCTCTTTCCATTAACTACAGGGCATGGTTGAATGATGGCAGTCTTGGAGCAAAAAAAAAAAAGAATAAATAAAAAAAGGGAGATTGTTTTTCATTTGAAATGCAAAAAAAAGCAAGATAGAAAAAAAAAAAAATGGAGAGAAGGAGGAAGTGAAACGGAGAATGAGATTTCTATGCAAGACTGAGCCCAGACAAATACAGCTTAGATATACAAGGAGCTTCCATGCTAGGGCTGTGTGTGTGTGTGTGTGTGTGAGAGGAGTCGAGGCGAAACACACTCCGTTGTTTCTCCACTGCCACACTGAAGATGAGCTCCAGGGAGTGGCACAAAGGACAGCTGGAGCTGCAGCGGCTGGAGGCTTCCCCTGGGTGCTGGGGGGGGGGGGGGGGGGGGGGTGGAGGGGGAGGGGTGGGTGTGTGGGGGGCTGTGGTGGGGTGCAGTGGGGTGCCATGATAATTTGCTGGGCTACAGGCCAGAAAGAGGTTGCCAGTGTATGTTATTGTGAGTTGCAGTCAAGATATGCTGCTTGGTTTGGAAACGGAGGTGCAGATGTTCTATTGAGCTGGCCCTGGAAACCATCGCCAGGGTGACAATCTCTCTGCCACGGGTCGCCATTACTGCTATTGTAGCTTTTCAATCGTTCTCAATTACCAAACAGAGGCTTTCGTAAACCCAGTTCATTTGCCTCTCTGTGGAACAATGGCCATGACCAGCCCCTCTCAGCACATGTGGCGGCTTTTAAGAATGTCTCACAGGAACAGCCAAATTAAAATGGGATTGGACATATTTTGGGACTGAAAATTAGAAAAAATATGTAATTTAACTCAAAGCCAACCGATCAGTCAAAGTACTACAGTACATTCTGGAAAGGCAGAGAGAAGAAACACTGCACACAGCAAATTAACAATGTGAGCAATTCGCAAAAGTGTCTAAAAAAAAAAGGCCTAATTTAATCAGCCACATACACAGCAGAATCACGGCCATTAGCGATTTGTATCCGAAGCCCCAAAAAAGTAACAATCCATAAATGACCAATTTAATGCATTGTTGTATATATAAAACCAAGCCCGGTGGTTTACTCCTGACATTCAAAATGCTTTCCCAGAATTCCGCCTCCCCCAATACCATTTAGTTAATTAAGCAGTTAGCTCATTTTCCAGGCACTGGCATTCTACTTAATTGAGAGGCTTTTTTTTATATATTTTACAGCAGCTCCGAGCAACGCAAACAGAGGGAAGAGAAGAGAAGAGAAGAGAAGAGAAGAGAAGAGAAAGAGAGGAGAGGAGGGGAGAGAAATGGACTGAACTCTGAAGTGGTTCTATGGCACCAGCTCCTCACCTTTCCCGCTCTAACTGCATTCGCAGGGTCTCCTCCTCCGAGACCTGCGTGTCCTCCATCTTGGATCTACTAGACTCCTTCCGCTCCATCCTGTCGCCAAGCTTCTCATCTTTTCGGTGCTTGCCAAACCTGTGAAGATAAAGGACAGAGGGACATGAACGTGGGAGCAGTTGGAGCTGAGGCTGAGGTGCGGTGCGGTGCAGGCTGGAAGACAGCGGATCCTGGCACCAAAAAGCTCTCTGTTATTACTGAGGCCGTTATCATCAGCCAGTCCTTCCTCCTCATTGTGGCTCGCTGAAACCCCAGCAGGAAATGAAAGTGTCAGCTCTGTCTGCCGCATCCAGTTCCCCTGCTCGTCCAAACAGGTGTGATGACTTCACATACTTTTTAAATGGATCAGCTGCTAAGGAAACTTACCAAAATAAGAATGCATTGGAAAACTTTTGCGCAATGCACCACCGACAAAATATATATTTTTATAAGTACACGCTTATCATGCAGCATCTCCAACATGAACTTATTTCACGCTCTGTCAAAATCGCCTTATTTCCACTGACTGCTGTTTTATTACAGCTAGAGTCAGGTTTGAGGCCCAGAGTCAGGGTTGAGTCTTAGAGTCAGGTTTGAGGCCCAGAGTCAGGGTTGAGTCTTAGAGTCAGGTTTGAGGCCCAGAGTCAGGGTTGAGTCTTAGAGTCAGGTTTGAGGCCCAGAGTCAGGGTTGAGTCTTAGAGTCAGGTTTGAGGCCCAGAGTCAGGTTTGAGGCCCAGAGTCAGGGTTGAGTCTTAGAGTCAGGTTTGAGGCCCAGAGTCAGGGTTGAGTCTTAGAGTCAGGTTTGAGGCCCAGAGTCAGGGTTGAGTCTTAGGGTCAGGTTTGAGGCCCAGAGTCAGGGTTGAGTTTTAGAGTCAGGTTTGAGGCCCAGAGTCAGGGTTGAGTCTTAGAGTCAGGTTTGAGGCCCAGAGTCAGGGTTGAGTCTTAGAGTCAGGTTTGAGGCCCAGAGTCAGGGTTGAGTCTTAGAGTCAGGTTTGAGGCCCAGAGTCAGGGTTGAGTCTTAGAGTCAGGTTTGAGGCCCAGAGTCAGGGTTGAGTCTTAGAGTCAGGTTTGAGTTTTAGTAATCGAGCTCAGTCAGACATGGAGAGCATAAGGTGGCTTGCTATAGTTTTAACCAGACACTCTTATATGTTCGATTTGGGGGCAAGAGGATGACTGCCAAGGGTTATGTGTTAAGGTGTCAATGAAGTACGGTCAGAGAGAAGAACAGAGTCCGTGCAGATGCTGAGAACAGAGAAGGAAGAGAAAAGAGATGAGAATTCTCTTCAACGCTGCTGCAGAATTGTTCTACGGAGACTTTCTATTTCGGTCACTGCAAATGCTTTTGATTATATGTTTTAAAGTATCCACAACTATTGACAAATATACATGTAGGGGAGGTAAGAATGTGTGTGTGTGTGTGTGTGTTTATGTCCACAATATCAGAAAAGAAATGAACCCATCTACATCTGAGCAGGAGGGAAGAAAACAGGAAGAAAGGTTAACTCAGGATGATGGCTGCCCCCCCCCAGCTCGTCACAGATAAAAGTGGAAATCCATAGTTAATCACAGGTCTGCTGTGGTCCAGGATGTGGTCTTGGACAGCAGACGTTGTGCTGGGGGAATGGCATTTAATGGCCTTCTCAGGAAGCCAGCTGCTTTTCAGTGCAGGGCTGGGGGGCTAAGAGGGTAGACTGCAGTGCAATGTGGGGGGTAACGTGGTAATGCCTAAATACTTCCTCCTGAGGTCATATCCTGCTGGTGCGTAGGGACAGCTTGGTGCACAGGAGGAAGGAGAGAACTGTAGAGGGTGACGACTGCTGTGGTACTCAAGGATGTGAGACCAATCTCATTAGAAAAGCCCTGGATAGGCAAGGATAGATGTGTCTGTCTGTCTGTCTGTCTGTCTGTCTGTCTGTCTGTCTGTCTGTCTGTCTGTCTGTCTGTCTGTCTGTCTGTGATAATGTGAGAGTCAGTGGATTCCCAATAATACAGGAGAGACTTATTCTTTGTTAAGATAAGGCAATTGGCGAATGTGTATACCGTAATTTCCGGACTATTGAGCGCACCTGAATATAACCCTCACCCACTGAATTTTTAAAATATAATTATTTTTAACATAAATAAGCCGCACATGTCTATAAGCCGCAGGTGCAGCCAGTTACGATAAGTGCACTGTTGCTTTAAGAGAGCACAGTTGCAAGAGTCAATCAGAAGCTAGAACGTTAGATTGAAGACAGTGAGATAGAAGAAAGACGCTAAGTTTGAAACCAATGAGCTAAAGAACTTGAAAAGACTGGATTTGTATTGTTGTAAACTGTTTGAGTTGTGTTCTGTCTACGCCGGTAAGACTGTGTTATTTGACATTAGTTAAGTTATTGAGATACTGAGAAATCGCGTGGAGCTAAGCATCCATGCGGCTGCATCCATGCTAGCATCCTAGCTCTACAAAGCCACCGTAAACACAAAGCCACCGTATACAGTCACAGGTATCATAATCCATAAATTAGCCGCGTCGTTGTTTAAGCCGCGAGGTTCAAAGCGTGGGAAAAAAGTAGCGGCTTATAGTCCGGAAATTACGGTAGATCTACATATGGATGCAAGAATGAAGGAATTCAATAAACATAATCATGGATTCAGCCTGGCCGCTATCGATTGTTTACCTTTTACACGTGCCATTCTACTGACGTACACCTTCATATTCATTATGAAAAATCCCCATTGATCAGAAAAAGTGCTCCATAAATAAAATGGATGAGAATATCTCCCCTGTTTCTATTTCAGGCATACGAAACGGCAGTGGTATTTCAGCATGAAGGTCCAGCCTTTTATCCAAATTACACTCTTCTCCCCTCTGGTTTATTTGTTCAAATTTTCTCCTGGCAAAGGCTCATGTGTTGCCTTGAGAACACAAACGTCTTCTCCTCCCCCCCCCCTGTACAACCTGTATTACCTCAGACAAGGTTGGCATAAGGCTGCCATGCTGAATATAATCTTGAAATAGGAGCCTGTTATTTCTCCAAATTGTCCTTATTTCACATTAAAAGTGCCCATTCATTTAATGGCTTACATTAGCTGCACTCACGCATGTGGCAGGCAAACAAGGATTTGGGATGACAGAGTGAGAGTGAGAGTGAGTAAGAGAGTGAGACAGAGAGTTAGAGAGTGAGTGAGAGAGAGAGAGACAGAGAGTTAGAGAGTGAGTGAGAGAGTGAGAGAGAGTGAGAGAGAGAGACAGAGAGAGTAAGACAGAGAAAGAGAGAGAGAGAGAAACAGAGAGAGAGAGTGAGACAGAGAGAGAGTGAGAGAGAGTGAGACAGAGAGAGAGTGAGAGAGAGAGACAGAGAGAGAGTGAGAGAGAGAGAGACAGAGAGAGTGAGAGAGAGCGAGATAGAGAAAGAGAGTGAGACAGAGAGAGACAGAGAGAGAGAGTGAGAGAGAGAGAGAAGGAGGGAAGAATATTCACTGAGAGCGGACGAGGAGAAGATAAAGATAAAGATAAAGAAGTGCCGCTCCTAACCTGAGGCTCGTGTGCCAGGTATACTGTACATTACCTGATTAATTCATCAACAAATGGCTACCGCCCAGGCAGAATACTCACACACACACAGATGCTAATAATACCAGCACTAAATCTATCACAGTGCCCAGCCTACCACCTTCCCCAACTCACTTCAAGGACTTCCATTACAAATATCCTCCTTTTCACCACCTCACAAACAAACATATGTCTCTCTGAAAGGCATCGTCAATAAGTATAAGGAATCATCACGGGGAACATCTGGATACAGATTGGTGATCAAATCAATACAGCATATCTGATGTGATGGGGATGTTGCAGCTTGTTTGACTTAGGGGGAATAGCTTGGAAACAGGCGTTGAATTACAGGACATTGACTTCTATGTCTGCCTTTTCACCTCAGTGTCACTTGAGGCACTAAGGATAATTGTCATTAACAAAATAGAGACTGCCAATACAGACATTGGGATGGAGTTTTATTTGAACATGTGTGGTGAACTGTGACCTCTCTGGGGTATCAAAAACTCCTAAAGATTGCCGACTAGTTTCATCGATCGTGGAATTTTCAGTCTACGCCCAATCCCCTATGCCATTCCAATTCAATGCATTGAGAACGCTCCCAAGTCCAGTTTCAACATCTGTAATGGTGACGCTTGGAATTAGCACATCTGGGCCTATGTGTTCACATCCTAAAAGTGTCGACGCTCGTGATGGTGTGTGTTCATGTCTGAATGTATGTTCATGTCTGAATGCATGTACTGTACACACACACACACACACACGTATACTGCTGCTACATCAGAGCATGTCTGTCACTGAGGCACTGGTTTAGGCCAGAGCTTGCTCTACTCGAGAGGGACCATTCTTCCCCATGAGTGAGCAGACTTTTCCCTGAGCGATTATCTTATTTACAAGAGTCCCAAACACCTCACCAGCTCCCCGCTAACAAGCCAGGCCACGGCTCCCCACTGGCCTCCAATACTCAATTAAGGTAACAAAGAAGGCTTGACTGCGAAGTGAAGAAAGCCCACGGTGATGGACAGCTCAAATTCCTTTGTGCCGGTACTTTTACATCTAGCCATTCCAGCAGAGATGTATTCAAGTCAGGACAAATACAAAAAGATGCAGGAAAATGCAGGAAAAATCTTTACAAATAATATATAAAGGACCTTTTTTTTTGGCCACCAGTAGGATGCTACGGCTCATTATGAGAACACAATACAAAAAGTATCCCTAGCAAAAAAAAAAGGTACCCTAAGTAGACATCAAGTAAGCACAAGTCTCGATCTAATGCCTTTGTCTAATGGTCTTTTCAGACGGGAGCTGGCTGATGTGCTAATCAGAACTAGCGTAGCTCCTGTTCCACCCATAGCAGCATCCCCGTTTAGAAGACTCAGTTCCAGTGGATAGGGAGAGAAAGCTCAGAGTAATGGCCCATTGCTAAGCACCTCTCCCCCTGCCACTAAAATGACAGCTATGACTAATGAATACATAAACTCCTGCTGGCAACACAACAAAACCACCTGAAGAGAGCCCACAAGCTCATGATAGACAGAGAGAGAGAGAGGGAGAGAGGGAGGGAGTGGAGGAGAGTTCACTGATTTGAAAAAGAGCATAATGTTCCTCATTGTAAACACATCTTAAAAGGGGAACACTCCAACATAGACAGGTGAATGCACACCTCAAATTAAACTGCCACAGCACAGTTAAACTGAACACAAAACAAACTTTCAAAAATATATGTACTCCATTAGAGGCCCCCCCCCCCACACACACATACACACAAACACAAACAATTATATATTTACTACGGAATTGCAGGAGGAGAGTGCAGTGGCACCTCGAGTGAATGATGTGTCCGTTGAAAAGGAGCCTATCGCACTTTAATGCACCACGACGTGTTCCAGCGAGCACTATCGTCGGTGGCATTACAAGCGGGTGCTGCCTGTTTCTGCTGTCACACTTGGGCCATCTCCTCAATCACTTTCATTGCAGGTCACACTGTAGCTGTCGAACACCACCATTTTACAGCTTATCGCAAGGCATTACGATGTAATGGCCTAGTTCACACACGCAAACACCATAAAACCAAACTACCATTTTGCAGTTGGCTTTCAGCAAATGCACACTCACACCATATTTGAAAGCACTGATTGGGGTACAGTTTGATTTTGATTCATAGCCGCCCTCTCTGTCACTCTAAAGCTTGAATGTAGAGAGACCTCCCGTTCCCTTCTTCTTCTGCTGCCCACCCTGCAGGTCTGTCCTCCATCTAAATCACTGGCTCAACAGACAAGAGATGGCCTCCATAAAAGACCTGTTATTGAACTCAGGCAGTACTCTATATTTCCTCCTTTATTTAACAAGGCAGCACTCCGGTGGACACGCTCTACTCAATATTTGACATCACCATATATCAATGCATACAGTGGAAACAGTGCAGTGGACTGACTATCTGATGCCATCATATATTTTCCTTATTGATTTACAGCCCTAGTAATGCACTGAATGGCTCCAGGATGCTTAACATTAGTGCACAGCAACAGACAGGAGCCAGCCAGGGAACTTCATCAACCGGTCCGGTTGCCAAAAAAAGAAACCCCAAAAAGCGAAGTCGAGCTTTGACTGGGAATGAAGCATGCCTCCATTATCCAAACGGCCAATTAAAGCAATTAGGTTTTTTACAATGGTTAAAATAGGAGAGTGCTTTGATGGGAGACCATGTGTTTTGATATGGTGTGTGTCGATGTGTGTGTGTGTGTGTGTGTGGGTCCCTTCTTAGTATTGAGGCAGGCTTATTTTGTTCTTCTGCAAAATGGCCACAAAGGTAAGACGGTAAGAAACAAATCAATGGCAGTAAACATTGAGCAGGTGACCTTGGAAATTAGAACGTTGTTTACTCTGTTTAATGTGATGGGTAAAAGAAATGGCGGTGGACTGGCTCATGTGAATGGCAGGAGACAATAGCAATGACGTATCTGTTCAGATGGAGTGGAGTGGGAGATATATATATAAGTAGACAAGTCAATGTTATTTTCACTTCCACAGACCTTGAAAGTTATTACAAATCTTGACCTTGTAGTGCCTGAAAAAATAATAATACATATTGTGTCCTATCTGGGTTTAAGGTATATCACATTTAAATATACCATGCATCACACACTGTTGGGAGAAAAGAACCCAGAACCATCATTATGGTAGATATGGTTTCTCTGTAATACTACGAAACAGTGAGTTGGTATTAAATCTTTTTTTAATTTTTTTATTATATATCCTCCCCCCACCGCTCTCGCTCTCTCTCTCTGCCTCTCCCTCTCCCTCTCCTCTTCCCCCTCCCAAAGCCAGGCCCAGGAAGC
The DNA here is from genome assembly GCF_900700415.2 of Clupea harengus. Classification (NCBI taxonomy): domain Eukaryota; kingdom Metazoa; phylum Chordata; class Actinopteri; order Clupeiformes; family Clupeidae; genus Clupea; species Clupea harengus. The sequence goes on from NC_045168.1 coordinate 24,920,548, forward strand.
AGCATGTAATTTTAATAACATCTTGTTAGTAGGAGAGAGAGAGAGAGACAGTTGGATCTGTCCTCTCTGCCTCTCGTGGTGCTGAATACCAGGGCTGAAGACCTGAGGGCAGGCAGGCAGAGCTTCAGAGCTTCAGAGCACAGCTACAGAGAGATAGATGGAGCACAACCCTAATGAGGCCAAGGCAAAGAGAAGGAAACACACAGGGAGAAAGAGAGACAGACTGGGCCACCGAAAGACAGAAAGACAGTCACTGAGGAGGACAAAGGAGTGTGACACAAAGAGTGAGAGAGATAGTTGAGTGCGTAGGAGACTAGGTGAGATGGAGAGATTGAAAGAGAGTGATTCCAAGGCTGTCTGCTATATTAGCTGTGTGTTGGTGGGAACATCATCATCAGAGCCCAGCCTGAGCTCTAGTTTGGGTTGCCACTGACACAGCCACCACAGTTTCCCTGACTACCTCAGCAGTGCTCTGGGTCAGACTAACTAGACTACTGTATGGGCACAATAGTGTTGGCTTCACACTTATGTTATATACAACCACACAGCCATTACTTCTCCCCCGTCTCTCAGTCCCTGTGGATCTCATTATCCTGGGCTTCTAACGTCAGTCAGCATTCTCACTGTCAAACCTTTAAAAAAAAAAAAAAAAAAAGAGAAAGACACACAAACGTGTCTCCGTAGCAACCTCACACACGCAGCGCGGCATCACCTCAGGAGAGTAAGTGGCGGTTGGTGTCGGCCTCTTACGCTCAACCCTATTCCTATTTTACTGCTCCCGACAGGAGAGGAAGGTGTGTGTCTGTCTAAAGTTGTGAGTCTATACTGTATATGTCTGTGTCTGTGCGTCTCTCTGTGTGTGTGTGTGTGTGTGTGTGTGTGTGTGTGTGTGTGTGTGTGTGTGTGTGTGTCACTCTTCTTCCTGGTCTGCTCCAATAATATGAGGAATGAAGAGTGAATGAGACCTGCTGGTCACCACGGTGATCTGGCGCTGGCCTCCAGCTGGGACCTCAGCCTGGATGAATATATTCATGGAATCACTCAGGAGGGCTTTCAGCAAGATCGGCTGTCCTGTAGAGAATCAATCCCTCTCTCCCTCTCTTTCTTTCTTTCTTTCTCCCCTTTTCTCCCTCCCTCCCTCCCTCCCTCCCTCCCCCAGTAACACACCCAGAGTTTCTTTCTGCTCCATCTACACCTCGCTAAATGACACTTTGACAGCAGTTTGTCACAACAACGCACCTCGCCAGAGAGGAAACAGTCGGTTATTATGGTTTGCCTTGTTTGCTCTCTTCCAATATCACCTCTCCTCTTCGCCTCTTCAACATCCAAACACAGTGCTATTATGGACATCATTCACGGGCCAGTGACAACCCAGCTCTACAACATTCATTGCATACATAAATAAGCTTCATTTCAAAATTACTTTAGATAACAATGCGTGCTAAAAGGAAACAAATACACATATAAGCCTGTTTTAGGTTAAGTTAGGGGTTTCTCATATATATATAAGTCTGTTTTAGGTGAAGTCAGTGTTTTCTCATACATATAAGTCTGTTTTAGGTTCAGTCAGTGGTCACTCATACATATAAGTCTGTTTTAGGTTAAGTTAGGGGTTTCTCATATATATAAGTCTGTTTTAGGTTCAGTCAGTGGTCTCTCATACATATAAGTCTGTTTTTACTGAAGCTGCATCACATTTATTTAGATCTTCTTGTACCTCCTCTTCTTGGCCCCATGCCATACACACTGCATGGATTGCTACTTACAGTACAGATGTGAAAAGCACAAAATGACTACAATAAAATTGTGTATGACTATTATGATTATTATTTTCCCCTAAAAGTTTATGTCAACATGTGTACTATGCACCACTAAAACACTGGAGACAGTGCGTTTCAGTGCATTTGGACTGAATTACCTTGAAAAAGAACATTGCATCCGAGTGGATTTGTATTAAGGTAGTGAGGAAATGAAATGACCATTAATGTTTTCCTCCTTAGTAATTATGCAATTTGCCAACATGTTCTAATGGATTGAAGAACCGAGCAGGTTTCCAGGGAAACCGTTCCAATTTCTGAGAATGATTAAAAACCTTTTCCGCGGCATTCTATGTCCTGATTACAGATCGTAAAACATCCATTTGCCCATGGTGGAATATTTTATCCTTAACTAAAAGTCTGATCAGTAAAAGTTCCAAGCATACAGACCTGCTCACAGCCACTCAAAACCAGCTGTATATTTGTATGTTTATTTAAAATCAAGGAAAACCTTTGAGAAATAAATGGTGCACAGTATGGGATATATGGGTTTGCTTCGGGCTGTTCACTGAAAGCAAATAAGGAAGTGTGTTTGTTTGCCTGGCCACAGGTGAAGAGCCTGGGGCAGAAGCTAGGTGGTATCCCAGAAAACCTGAAGAGTGTTTTAAACAACAGGCTCATCCGACAGATACGTCCACAATGACACCTAGTATCGAATGGCTCAAGAGTCTGGATTTATTCAAAGAACAAGAACGGAATATACCGACTAGACAATGGGGCCGGTTAACTGGATACTCTCACTTTAATCCGTAGCTAACAGAAGCAGTAATGCTAAAAACCACAGGACTGAGGCCAAACGGGTAAACGCCCCTGTCTGACACACGACCCCAGCGATGCCCCCCCCCCCCCCCCCCATCCCCCAGGGGATGTATGGGAGGCCCCCTCACTGCTAAATCACCATCAGCCCAATTAGCCTGTGAAATATAGCAGCTGTTTACTGGCTGCCATGATGTCTGAAAGCTAACAAGCAAGGTGTTGCAATAGCGGCTAGAGCTTAGCTCGCCATATTTCACACCAAGCCATACATCTGCACCGAAGACGGAGAAAAAAGGTGCAGAACATGGTTGCGTTTAATGTTTCTAATCAATCACCTCGTTGGATTCGCCGGAAGAGTCCATAGAACTCCGTGGTGTGGGCGGCGGAGAAAGCTTTTGAAGTCGGGTGATGGAAGTGACTCATTAGAATGTAAATAACGCAGCGATACGTTTAGAAACGGGTTTCAGAGCGCTCAAATGTTAGCAGTGCGTGCCCTCCTGCAGACAATACAGGAAGTGCATCGGCACATTCAGGAGGGCACAAAACACCACACACACACACACACACACACACACACACACACACACACACACACACACGCTCGTAGAGTCGGTGCTAAAAAAAGGATTGATCCCAGATGAACAGAGCCCAGAAGAACAGAGGACAAATATGAGATTTGGAAATGGAATAGGCAGTGATACTTTGGGCTTTTAATATACTGCTGGGTTACTGTATATATAATAATATAAGAACATGCACATCAGACACAAACAGTGACAGGACATGGTGCTAATCCTGCCCCCCAACGTTCCTGTCAGAGTGGGCTGCAGTCAGTGCTGTCTGTCTGTCACACACACACACCACACAAAGATGGAGGGGAGGGGAGGGGAGGGGCTGCAGTCAGTGCTGTCTGTCTGTCACTCACACACACACACACCACCCAAAGATGGAGGACAGGGGAGGGGAGGGGCTCCCGGGGGGCCGAGGTGCCACAAGATGTGACCTAGATATGCCAGCACACCCTGCATACTTAATGATCACTACTGTCTCTCTCACACTCACCCTGCATACTTAATGATCACTACTGTCTCTCTCACACTCACCCTGCATACTTAATGATCACTACTGTCTCTCTCACACTCACACCGATCAGAACACACACCCTGCATACTTAACGATCACTACTGTCTCTCTCACACTCACACCGATCAGAACACACACCCTGCATACTTAATGATCACTACTGTCTCTCTCTCACAGTCACACCGATCAGAACACACACCCTGCATACTTAACGATCACTACTGTCTCTCTCACACTCACACCGATCAGAACACACACCCTGCATACTTAACGATCACTACTGTCTCTCTCACACTCACACCGATCAGAACACACACCCTGCATACTTAACGATCACTACTGTCTCTCTCACACTCACACCGATCAGAACACACACCCTGCATACTTAACGATCACTACTGTCTCTCTCACACACTCACACCGATCAGAACACACACCCTGCATACTTAACGATCACTACTGTCTCTCTCTCACACTCACACCGATCAGAACACACACCCTGCATACTTAACGATCACTACTGTCTCTCTCACACTCACACCGATCAGAACACACACCCTGCATACTTAACGATCACTACTGTCTCTCTCACACTCACACCGATCAGAACACACACCCTGCATACTTAACGATCACTACTGTCTCTCTCACACACTCACACCGATCAGAACACACACCCTGCATACTTAACGATCACTACTGTCTCTCTCTCACACTCACACCGATCAGAACACACACCCTGCATACTTAACGATCACTACTGTCTCTCTCACACTCACACCGATCAGAACACACACCCTGCATACTTAACGATCACTACTGTCTCTCTCACACTCACACCGATCAGAACACACACCCTGCATACTTAATGATCACTACTGTCTCTCTCACACTCACACCGATCAGAACACACACCCTGCATACTTAATGGGTTGGGTTTGATCACTAGTGCTTTTTACATGTTACAGTGTTGATGTCATGGTTACATGTTTGAGTGCTGATGTCATGGTTACATGTTTGAGTGTTGATGTCATGGTTACATGTTTGAGTGTTGATGTCATTGTTACATGTGTGTGCTGATGTCTGGGTTACATGTTACAGTGTTGATGTCATGGTTACATGTTTGAGTGCTGATGTCAGTGCTGATGTCATGGTTACATGTTACAGTGTTGATGTCATGGTTACATGTTTGAGTGCTGATGTCTGGGTTACATGCAGACATTCTGGAAAAGGGAGAGGGAGTTTTTCTAGCATGCTATGGAATACAAACACATGCATGCAAAATCAAACTACATACTAACACACACACCGACAGACAGACAGACAGACAGACAGACAGACAGACAGACAGACAGACAGACAGACAGGCACACATTCACACAAACATGACAACAGACAGCAATGCGCACACGCACACACACACACGCACGCACACACCACACATCAAATCCCATTGTAGGCATCAAGGGAAAAGATACCTGAATCCTTGATCCGTGACACACAAACTCACAGAAAGCAGAGGGAGACAAGAGAGCTCCTTCTGTCTGCCAGAGTGATTCTCAAGGGCAGCAGGGGGAGGAGGAGGAGGAGGAGGAGGTGGGGAGGAACGGGACGATAGGCAGAAGGACATGGAGATGAGATGAGCAGGAGCAGGAGGAGGAGGAGTGCACATATTAATACTCTCTTTGCCTCTCTCTTGAGCTTGTTAGTCAGTAGAGGTAAGAAATAACTCACCTGCCCACTGACACTGCCAAAATGGATCAGTTGTTGAAGTTCAAGATGGTGTGTGTGTGTTGTGTGTGTGTGTGTGTGTGTGTGTGTGTGTGTGTGTTGTGTGTGTGTGTTTGTTAAAGAAGGAAGATATGAGTGGCTGTGCTGTCTGCTATTTACTCTCTGATATTTCAGACCTGCTTTTTTTCATCCCTGATAGGCAGTCAAACAGACACCCCACCCCTTCTCTCTGTTTCCCTGTTAAGATGTAAAGATGGGATGACTGCTCCACACAATGAATGGCTCATCAATGGCTCTCATTATTGAGTCTGTAAACACTTGTATACGTTTTCCAATGTTATAGCTTTCTCTGTACATTACCGTTCCAATAACACGCGCAGAATAAACCAGTAAGCTTCACCACACAGATCATTTCCATGTTAAAGAGAACGTTCACCTTTTCTCTATATGTGACAGGTGAAGTCCTTACATTGTTTTTGTCTTGTTTCCGTGCTCATTCAGTCGGGTGATCAAAATGAAAATGAAGTGTAATATTAACCTAAATGTCATTTCAATATTTTCCTTTCGGTTTATATTTTGAGAGTTTCATTTGAGTTACTTATGAAGTAAACATTGGCCCGTCACCCAGGGGTGACCATTTCAATATGAAGTCTAAACTGCAGCTGTCTGCAGTTTCTTTTTGAGTTCCATCATCAAACAAAAAACTAGGTTCACCGTAGTCTGGCGTGAGACAGAAAAAAAGAGAGAGAATTGATTTGTGTCTTTCATTAGTTCAATTTCTCTCTCCTGAGGATGATGATGAAAATGAATAGACTTTGTGCTTCAGCTGATCAAAAGGACTTGTCAACCTCCAAAAGCCTGACTACAAAGGGGAACTGAAGTCGGGGAACTGAAGAGTGTGCTGATCAGAAACATAATTACCACACTGGGCTTTTGGGCTGTCTGTCTGTCTGACTGGGGGCACACACACACACAGAACTAACTGCAGCGGTGCCGAAGAACCCGCTCATTTTCCACACGGGGTCCAGAACATGTCAGGTGTATAAATGCTATGGTTACTTTGATTTGCAAAAAAATGGTGGCAATCTTGTAAGCTGAGAGAATGCTAAATTCTACAGGCCTGTGTGTGTGTGACAGTGTGCATGTCTGAGTGCAGGAGTGTGTACACCTGTGTGTGTGTGACAGCGAGTCTGAGTGCAGGAGTGTGTACACCTGTGTGTGTGTGTGTGTGTGTGTGACAGCGAGTCTGAGTGCAGGAGTGTGTACACCTGTGTGTGTGTGTGTGTGACAGGGAGTCTGAGTGCAGGAGTGTGTACACCTGTGTGTGTGTGTGACAGTGAGTCTGAGTGCAGGAGTGTGTACACCTGTGTGTGTGTGTGTGTGTGACAGTGAGTCTGAGTGCAGGAGTGTGTACACCTGTGTGTGTGTGTGACAGTGAGTCTGAGTGCAGGAGTGTGTACACCTGTGTGTGTGTGACAGCGAGTCTGAGTGCAGGAGTGTGTACACCTGTGTGTGTGTGTGTGTGTGACAGTGAGTCTGAGTGCAGGAGTGTGTACACCTGTGTGTGTGTGTGTGTGTGACAGTGAGTCTGAGTGCAGGAGTGTGTACACCTGTGTGTGTGTGTGACAGTGAGTCTGAGTGCAGGAGTGTGTACACCTGTGTGTGTGTGACAGCGAGTCTGAGTGCAGGAGTGTGTACACCTGTGTGTGTGTGTGTGTGTGACAGTGAGTCTGAGTGCAGGAGTGTGTACACCTGTGTGTGTGACAGTGTGCATGCCTCACACACACACACACACACACACACAGGAGTGTGTACACAAGGTGTTTAGTTCAGAACAAAACATTGTTTTGAACCCAATCGAACCCAACAACAGTGAATGCAAACGCTTAATGACTGTGGCCCCGTTTAAAAGTGATCAAATCACATGAGACCTGCTCAGAAAAAAAAAATCAGTTCTACACACATACAATACACACGCACACTGCCTATGTAAACTACGGTGGGGCTCGGTAAACGTAGTAATCTGCCGCACGTAATTCCCACTCAAATGCCAGGGGCACTTTAGGGAATTCAGCCACATTCCGTGTGGCCTTGTTCAATGTGTCCTGCTTGCACGGATCGTGATGGTGATGGTGGATCAGGTTTCATTTTCAAACTAGATTTCTGATTGGGTTAAGCTGCTGAACTTCCTCATTCCCTCTCTCTCTCTCTCTGTCGTCCCTCAGGGCTCCAGGGCCCCAGGGCCCCGGGGGCTCACAGGCTCGGCACCATGCAATCTTCCCTAAATGCAATTACCCCCGCCTGGCCATCCAGAGGGGCCCCATCAGATTTGCATCGAGTGGCCAAAGGGGGGGGGGCCGGGCAGAGCCCTCGACGTCCCCCCCCCACTCCCACCCCCACAGCGGTTCTGAGCCTTGACTAACTTACGCCAAGTCACGCAGTCTCAGCGCATGATCTAATCTCAAGCACTCAGCCCGACCAAAAACAACAATGACAACGCCTTCAACGCCTTCACGCCCTCTTGCCACAGCCACATACTGTATCAACAATGAATGGAATCATCTTCAATAATCCACTTTTAAATGACAAAAAAAAAAAAAAATCATTGCCTTGGTCTACCTCCATTATGACTGGTGTGCGTGCGTGCGTGCGTGCGTGCGTGCGTGCGTGCGTGCGTGCGTGCGTGCGGAGGCTAGCGGGCTGCTTGGCCCCATGGTGCACTGGGGCTGGCGTGATTGGCAGAGGGATAATGGGATGGCTGATATGGTGGACACACTCTGCTCTTCTCTTCTCAGCTCAGACTGCTCTGCCCCCTCCAGAGCCCTCTCCCTGGCGCTCACTGATCAATGGCAGAGACCTCCGGGAGGACGAGGGCTATTTATAAACAGAGACCCAGCGAAGAGGGTGAGAGAGAGAGAGAGAGAGAGAGAGAGAGAGAGAGAGAGATTACATCTGTACAAGGCTGAACTCTGCTGTTTGCTTTAATATCGATGACTACATCACGGGCCTCAGACACAGATCTGTGTCCATTCAAACATAGACCTGCTCAAATACTGCAGGCCACAGGTTTGGGTTGGCATTTGATATTTTTGATATTTCATGCGTCCATTTCATGCATGTCCAGGTGAGAACCACCATCTCCGAATGATGTGTGCCTCCCACATGTATTTGCATATTCCATATCACTAGAAGACTGACTTAAAGAGGCAACTGACTTTAAAGAGGCATTCTGGAGTCTTTGTCTAGCTAAAGGCCATCAACAGCCCAGAGATAGAATTGACATCCATCTTGCATACCGTAAATCCTCAAATAAAGACCGGGATGCAATTAGAGGCCGGGCTTCAGATAGTAGCCGGGTGCGTGGTCCATACGGACAAATAAAGGCCGGGCCCCGAATACAAGCCGGGGGTAAAAAAAGGTACCGGTAGCATTTTGTAAAAAATCACGGAAGTATGGAATATTTGTTATGGCTTTTTAACAAACACTAAACACAACACAATGTAAAAATGGCACGGGCTTTATGCCCTGGTACAAGTTATTACGAAGAGACTGTGCAACCGTCACACATCTGTATAAACTCAGTCCCAACACAGAACAACAACATGCAATGAGAACAGTAAGGAACATTGTTAAGGAACATCGTTGAGCGCTTAGTGCATCAGAGGAAAGTATGCGCCCGCCGCACGGCATTATGGGGCGATGTTCTTCAGGCTAATAGAACTTTAACGTTCCAGGTGTTGTGTAGCAACCCATTACTTACTGACTTCAAATTACAATGACTTTCCGCTACGTTAAATGACCGGACTTCTTGCTGAATGATATGAAAGATGTGAATTAGAAATGCCAATGACAGCGGTCATTAACTTTTCGCAGTGGTGAATATCAAGAAATGACAGACATGCTAACGTTGGGGTGCCCCATTCAAATCAACGGAACTTTTTTGAACATTCTGAAGAGCCGTAAGAAATAAAGGCCTGCCCCTAATACAAGCCTGCCCCAAATACAGGCCGGTGCGCTGTGCAGCCTAAGTAAATAAAAGCCCCGGCCACTATTTGAGGATTTACGGTATATTCCTATTTCCAACCCTGGACACAAAAACGATTTAAGGTATAATGGTTTAGTCCCCCAGTCAGTTACAGTATTCATCCAAAATACTGCTTTTTAATCATTTTGTTGCTATTTCATTTTCTTTCATGCAATGACTAAATAAAAAAAAACGTATTATTAAAAATGAAAAACTTTTAACGTTTTCAGGTTCTTAATACCCATTACTTGCTGACTTCAAGTTACAATGATCCATTGCCATTGTTGTCTGTCTGCACAAATGTTATGTGCGACGGCAGTGGGTGAAAGTCTGTGATCGTGTGTGTGTGTTTATTCATCTGTGTGTGTGTGTGTGTGTGTGTGTGTGTAAAGCTAAGCCCCAGCACGGGCCATTGCGTGCTAATGAACAGGGAGCTGCAGCTTCCTCCACATGTGCTGCTACAGGGCTCGCCCATCCACTCACTCTGAAGCACTTCTTCACATGGAAATGCTTGCAGTGGAAACATATAAATAATCACACGCTACACACACACATTAACTTAGCATACGCACGCTAACCACTTGCCTCCCGTCAACCACAGCCAGGTCCTACTACACGCACACTACCCCATTGCTAAAAATAAAGAAGATGTGTGGGAGATGAAAGAAAGGCATGCGTGATCATCCTCTTTCACCCATGGCCTCTTCTTCCCTCTTGGGCTCTCTCCATTGTGTCTCCCTCCCCCTCTATCCCCCTCTGGCACGTCCGAGGCCCTCTGGGAGGAGCTGTCTCTCTGTGAGGCTGCCAGTCGGTTGACGGGGTGGCGTGTGCCAGCTATCAGACTGGTACTGGGGAGGGGGGGGGGGGGGGGGCCCTCATGTAAGGGGATGAGAGGGACATGGCTTGAGGAGCAGACGTTGGCAGGGGCCAAGGGCACCATTTGACCTGAGGAGGAGGCCTCTCTGGAGGGGAAGGATGGAGTGGAAAGGGGGGCAGGGGGTCCCTATGCCATTTAGACAAAATGTGGTACGGGGGGTGGGGGTGGGGGTGGGGTTACCCCCCAACTGAAAACAAACACACACAACCACACACACACACACACACACACACACACACACACACACACAAATGAACATGCACAAACACCCCTTGCGCTCCTCTTTACTGTGGCCCAGTTCACTCTGTTGCACTCAGTTATTCCATCACTTGCCCAATGAGCCACACACACTCTACTCTAATGCCCCTCCAGTCACACACACACACACACACACACACACACTCTACTCTAATGCCCCTCCAGTCACACACACACACACACACTCTACTCTAATGCCCCTCTCTCACACACACACACACACACACTCTACTCTAATGCCCCTCTCTCACACACACACACACACACACTCTACTCTAATGCCCCTCCAGTCACACACACACACACACACACACTGCTCTAATGCCCCTCCAGTCACACACACACACACACTCTACTCTAATGCCCCTCTCTCACACACACACTCTACTCTAATGCCCCTCCAGTCACACACACACACACACTCTACTCTAATGCCCCTCCCCCTTCAGTCACACTCTACTCTAATGCCCCTCCAGTCACACACACACACACACACACACTCTACTCTAATGCCCCTCTCTCACACACACACACACACACACACACACACACTCTACTCTAATGCCCCTCTCTCACACACACACACTCTACTCTAATGCCCCTCTCTCTCACACACACACACACACACTCTATTCTAATGCCCCTCCAGTCACACTCTACTCTAATGCCCCTCCAGTCACACACACACACACACACACACTCTACTCTAATGCCCCTCCAGTCACACACACACACTCTACTCTAATGCCCCTCTCACACACACACACTCTACTCTAATGCCTCTCTCACACACACACACACACTCTACTCTAATGCCCCTCCAGTCACACTCTACTCTAATGCCCCTCCAGTCACACACACACACACACACACTCTACTCTAATGCCCCTCTCTCACACACACACACACTTTACTCTAATGCCCCTCCAGTACACTACTGAGCAGAAAGACATATCATACCCTGCTATGTCATCCCCAGAACAAGATATGTACATAAACACACACACACACACACACACACACACACAAGCCTACATTCTGCTGTTATATAGGCAGATGCAAAGGGCTAACACCCCCCCCCCCCCCCCCCCCCTCCCTCTCATTCGTGCACACAATCTCTCCCACACACACACACAATGAACCAGGTACCAGTCCAACTTTGTCTGTCATGTTGTTCACATGATGTAAACAAACCTGATCAGTCCCAACAAATGATTGCATTCCTCTTGCATGGCATCTCCAAGAAATGAATCTCAAACAGACTCGCACACACACACACACACACACACACACACACACACACACACACACACACACACACACACACACACACACACACACACACACACACACACACACACACAAGCACAGGCATTTGTGACAATACACCAATTTGACATTTCCCAGTGGGTAGTTTTCATTGTTTTTTTTTTTCTTCCTATTTAACTCTCTTCATCTCTATCCATTCACTATGCCAAACGATTGCATTAGGTTATTAGCCCTTTGTGAAGGAGGCCAGGGATGCTTCCAGCATGTTCCATTTGCACCTCTCAGACAGAGAGCCTGTGAGGGGGTGGTCATTATCAGTTTTCAATTTCTCTTTGTCTTCCATATTCATACTCCTGGTTCTTACACTCCTTCAACATGTTCTGTCCTTTTCCCAATCCATCTTTCTTTACGTAAGGTTTTTAAAAAAATGGATTCCTTAGACATTTATGCAATGTACTCTGATCTCTGGAGTTCAGACTAAATCTAGACCTAGTCTGTTGGTCTGGGCAATACACAATAAATCACTGATGAGTCACTGCTGTGCAATAATTAATCAGAGTAGGCTTAATCAGCAAATACAAAACAGAGCATATCTAGAATACTAAAACAAGGACGATACAAATTAGAATGTTATCTCACACTAAAACACGATAATACATTAGTATCTACTGACTCTAATAAAGTTTGCCGATAGAAAACGACACAAAAGACACCAAACTCCTGGAGACACGGTGATGAGTGATCACTGCATGAAGAGGTGTTAGAGAGACATGTTTGCTTACTGCCACACAACAATGTGATAAGACCAAAGAAAGAGTTATAACAAACTTTACAATTTCTCCCTCAATTGTTATATAATTTGTTGAATCAGATACATAATAATTCATGCTTGAATTTGAATTCAGACTCAGTCAGGGCTTGGAACAAGAGAAGCTGCTAGTCTGTTCATTAGGGTGTCTTTTAGTCCAGCATGCAAACCTTCTTAGGGAAACTAGGTCTCTATCTATCTACTGCTTTTAGTGGTTGCATGTTTGAGGGAGAGAGTATGGAAGAGAGTGATGAGGGGGTTAGGTCCATACTGATGAGAGAGTGACAGTGAGTATGGAAGAGAGTGATGGTCCATACTGATGAGAGAGTGACAGTGAGTATGGAAGAGAGTGATGGTCCATACTGATGAGAGAGTATGGAAGAGAGGGATAGGTCCATACTGATGAGAGAGTGACAGTGAGTATGGAAGAGAGTGATGGTCCATACTGATGAGAGAGTATGGAAGAGAGGGATAGGTCCATACTGATGAGAGAGTGACAGTGAGTATGGAAGAGAGTGATAGGTCCATACTGATGAGAGAGTGACAGTGAGTATGGAAGGGAGTGATGAGGGACCTTAGGTCCATACTGATGAGGATGGTGCAAAGTGCACACATGAGGCAGTACAGGCAGAACAGAGTTGGTTTGCACAGGAATGTGTGAGTATGCATGCTTGTATATGAGTATGCATGTTTGTATGTGAGTGCGCATGTTTGTGTGTGAGTGCACATGTGTGTGTGTGAGTATGTATGTGTATGTGTGAGTATGCATGTTTGTGTGTGAGTGCGCATGGGTGTGTGTGAGTATGCATGCTTGTGTGTGAGTATGCATGCTTGTGTGCATGAGTATGCATGTTTGTGTGTGAGTGCGCATGGGTGTGTGTGAGTATGCATGTTTGTGTGTGAGTATGCATGGCTGTGTGCATGTGTGTATGTCTGTGAGAGTGTGAGTATGTATGTGATTAGGATGGAGTGTGTGTGTGTGTGAGTGTGTATGTGATTAGGATGGTGTGTGTGTGTGTGTGTGTGAGTGTGTATGTGATTAGGATGGAGTGTGTGTGTGTGTGAGTGTGTATGTGATTAGGATGGTGTGTGTGTGTGTGAGTGTGAGTGTGTATGTGATTAGGATGGAGCGTGTGGCTCATGGCTTATGTTGGGGCTGGCAGGGCCATCCTGGCCTGTCAGATATATGTGTGTGTGGTAGAGTGTGTGATCGCCATGGCGATGTGTGTGGGGTAGAGTGTGTGATCGCCATGGCAATGTGTGGGGTAGAGTGTGTGATCGCCATGGCGATGTGTGTGGGGTAGAGTGTGTGATCGCCATGGCAATGTGTGGGGTAGAGTGTGTGATCGCCATGGCAATGTGTGTGTGGGGTAGAGTGTGTGATCTCCATGGCGATGTGTGTGTGGGGTAGAGTGTGTGATCGCCATGGCGATGTGTGTCGCTGGTGAGGCTGCTGGCTGATAGGGGTCCTCAGGGGGCCACGCTGTGTAATGAGTGTGAAAGAGAACATCACGACAGCAGCTCCACACACCTCCAGAGGGAACCTGCCCCCACTTTACAGCTTAATGAACATTCAGACCTGCATCTCACACACACACACACACACACACACACACACACACACAGACACACACACAGACACACCGATACACACACACACACACACACACACACACACACACACACACACACACACACACACACACACACACATATAAGATAGCCCTTTTTGTTCATTACAATCCTCTCTGTATGGATGACTTATTATGGACAGCAGGACAGGAGACACAGAAACAGAAAACTGGTTGAGAGATGGAGAGATCAGGGCCAGAGAGATGGAGAGATCAGGGACAGAGAGATGGAGAGATCAGGGACAGAGAGATGGAGAGATCAGGGACAGAGAGATGGAGAGATCAGGGACAGCGAGATGGAGAGATCAGGGACAGAGAGAAGGAGAGATGGAGAGATCAGGGACAGAGAGATCAGGGACAGAGAGATGGAGAGATCATGGACAGATCAGGGCCAGAGAGATGGAGAGATCAGGGACAGAGAGATGGAGAGATCAGGGCCAGAAAGATGGAGAGATCAGGGACAGAGAGATGGAGAGATCAGGGACAGAGAGATGGAGAGATCAGGGACAGAGAGATGGAGTCAAAAAAAGAGAGAAAAAGAGAAAGATGCCAAATGTGTGTGCGAGGCGCACAAGGAGTTAAAAACATACTGACTGAGGTGCAAGATGTCAACAGTGTGCAGCACGTCAGCTTTGGAGCGAGACCGGTGCCTGGCGATAATGAAGACCGATGATGCGCAAGGAAGGGGCTGTGGGTTCAATGCCCCTAGAGATGCCCCCTGGCAGACCGGACACCAGGATAACAATCACAATCACAGCCACTGACAGGTGCACACACTCCAACTACAGTACTGTGTGAACGCACAGGTGTGTGTGTGTGTGTGTGTGTGTGTGTGTGTGTGTGTGTGTGTGTGTGTGTGTGTGTGTGTGTGTGTGTGTGTGTGTGG
>NC_045168.1:24938187-24960687 GCF_900700415.2 Clupea harengus
AGCTTTATCTCTCCATCAACTGCAAACGGCTCTTTCACTCATGATTCATGAGAGAGAATGTGGGGACCAAAGGGGGAGACAGAGATGGAGAGAGCATGGTGAACACAGGAAGAAAGGAGGAAAAACCCAGAGATGGAGAGAGCAAGGTGAACAGAGGAAGAAAGGAGGAAAACCCAGAGATGGAGAGAACAAAGAGAACATAGGAAGAAAGGAGGAAAACCCAGAGATGGAGAGAGCAAGGCGAACACAGGAAGAAAGGAGGAAGACCCAGAGATGGAGAGAGCATGGTGAACACAGGAAGAAAGGAGGAAAACCCAGAGATGGAGAGAGCACGGTGAACACAGGAAGAAAGGAGGAAGACCCAGAGATGGAGAGAGCATGGTGAACACAGGAAGAAAGGAGGAAAACCCAGAGATGGAGAGAGCATGGCAAACACAGGAAGAAAGGAGGAAAACCCTCTCACTCTTTCGTCTGGTCACCAACTTCTACTACAGGCGTAGATAACTAGCTCCTTCTAGAACCCCATCAGCAGGGTAGTGGATGATAACTACCTCCTTCTAGAACCCCATCAGCAGGGAAGTGGATGATAACTAGCTCCTTCTAGAACCCCATCAGCAGGGTAGTGGATGATAACTAGATCCTTCTAGAACCCCATCAGCAGGGTAGTGGATGATAACTAGCTCCTTCTAGAACCCCATCAGCAGGGAAGTGGATGATAACTAGCTCCTTCTAGAACCCCATCAGCAGGGTAGTGGATGATAACTAGCTCCTTCTAGAACCCCATCAGCAGGGAAGTGGATGATAACTAGCTCTTTCTAGAACCCCATCAGCAGGGTAGTGGATGATAACTAGCTCTTTCTAGAACCCCATCAGCAGGGTAGTGGATGATAACTAGCTCTTTCTAGAACCCCATCAGCAGGGTAGTGGATGATAACTAGCTCTTTCTAGAACCCCATCAGCAGGGTAGTGGATGATAACTAGATCCTTCTAGAACCCCATCAGCAGGGTAGTGGATGCTTCAGAGGCCTGGGCCTGCTGTGTCAGCAACACCACATCCCATCCCCAAGCACATAAGTTGAATAAAATGACAACTTCAAATGAGTGTTTCCTTTCATGTCTTTTGTAGGAGCCTAGATCAGGGTCCGATGCTGATGAATGATTTACTTCTGCACTCAATTACTATGTAGTGTTTTTGGCTGTGTGTGATGCAATTCATGATCAGAAAATATTTTAAGGTTTTCTCCTCAGACTTTGAAGATTTCTTTGAACTATTCTGAGCCGCAGAGAGGCAGAATAGAGGGAGAGAGAGAGAGAGAGAGAGAGAGAGAGGGAGAGAGAGATAGCAGGATCGCAGGAGGCTCGAGTTAATATCCTTGTTTGATTTATTCATTGTGCTATGAGGATGTTTGCTTTGAAGAAAGACTTCTAGGTCTCCTGACAGTTTCATCGGAGCCTGATCATTAATTGCATCACACACAAAAATGGTTCCCACAGCGATCCAAGTATAGATTTCATTTTAACATGCAGAATTAATAAGTGATGGTCTAACTAAATGTGTTGTGTTTGTTTATAACTCAATATACGCTCTAAAAATAAGTAATTATAAAAATTGTTTGATAAATCATTATTGATATTATATGCTGCATTATACATTATAATAACAATCAATAAACATGTACTATTATAAAAGAGCATAAATCATCCAAGCCCTTCAAAGAAAAAAAAACTGTCAGGCTAAAAAAACTCTTACAATCAAATAAGACTTATTATCTACAATTCTTGTTAATAATGTGGAATGCAGTTAATCTGTCCCTAACTGTAACTTCAAATACATGCAGCACAATAGGAAGACATAGAATAGTGAGGGGAAGAAACGGGAGAGTCTCTGGAAAGACGAACCACTCCAGTAATGGAGGATCGTAATGGGCACTGGAGGTACAGTAGATGTCTCTGAGATTAGCGCTTATTAATGTTCTCAACGTTACTTCCTCACTGAAGGCTTTTGATGAGACAAAGAAAGGCACTTATTCAAAAAAAGAGAGAAGGAAAGAGGAGGCCATGTTGGATTTTTTTTTGTGTGCTGTGTAATGGAGGATAATACTGTGGGAAGGGAGGGGGGAGAAGGTTCTCATTTCAGGGATGAGTAGGGGATTTGTGTTCTGCCACTGCCTTGTCGTTCAAGTTATCAGCACATTCTTTTTGGTGGCTATCTCAGAAGGGAAATTACTGAAATGAAATCTCACAGTGGAACCATATATGAGAAGAATGGTAAGCACATCTATGGCCTAAACCTATTCAATTATACTCTCTTTTCTCTCTCTCTCTCTCTCTCTCGCGCGCTCTCTCCCTTTTTATGTTTCTCTTGCCCCTTCAGGTGCTGCATCCTACCTACCTACCTTCATCTTTTTTTTTTGTTTGAACATCTTATCGCCATTGCTAAGTGCAAAGGCGGACCTTCACTGCGACAAAGCTGCAGCTGGCAATTAAAGCCTTTTTCTCAAAGATTAGACAACGGTGCTAATTTCTGCAGCTCCTAATGATGCTGTCTCAGATAACTCCCCCAGAGATGGGAATCATGAAACCTCCTCGGGAGAATCTGACTGTGTGTGTCTGTGTGTCTGCTTGCTTCTATATTTGTTTTGATCATAGACTCACAAAGAGAAACGCACACACACACACACAAATCTGGAACCAGAGTGTGAGCCCGAAAAAGAGACAACACAAAGGTAAGTATTCGACTGAAGGCTCGCAACTCATTAGGCTAAACTAGAGTACAGAAGGGAGGGCCGAGCAGGACAAGGAAAAAACCCACAAATAAACAAAACAAAACGATAAAACACAACTGGAAATGACATGGATATCACAGATAAAAAAAAATGAAAGATCACTCAATAAGCCAGTAAGGATCAGGTAAGGGTTTTCTTCCAGTATAAGTTACTGGGTGTTTCCAAGAAAAAGGAGGTGAATTAGGGTAATTAAAATGATCACAGCTCTCCCCAAGAAAGGAGTTGATTTGATAGACAAGGGGTATTCTTCATCTCCTTCTGTGTATGAGTCTGACTAGTGACTATTGGTGAAATTGCTCATTCAAAGAGGGTGGAATGAGGGTGACAGAGGGGCAGAAGAAAAGGAGAACATAATATTGATGTGCGCCATTTAACATATAGAACAGTGAGAAAACAGCAGATGAATTCATTCAGTCAGTGGGATATCTGAAAACAGCAGATGAATCCATTCAGTCAGTGGGATATCTTGCGGCGACACATTTTTCCCTGGGTGATTCCAAATTCACAATTTATGTAAATAAAAGTCTGGGTTGGATATGTCAAAAAAAAAAGGTGCAGCTTATCTGTCAACTTTGACTATTAACCTCAGTGACAGCCCCCCGTTCG
Organism: Clupea harengus; assembly: GCF_900700415.2. Lineage (NCBI taxonomy): Eukaryota > Metazoa > Chordata > Actinopteri > Clupeiformes > Clupeidae > Clupea > Clupea harengus. Next base: position 24,941,580 of record NC_045168.1, read on the forward strand.
GGGTCTTTTTATCTAAATTGAAAAACAGAGCTATTTGAATATCACAGACGAGAGGATGCAATATACCTCTACTGAGAAATCAGCTGCAATTTCCATTTCTCATCCATAGATAACAAGGTATTTAGTGCTTCACAGACAGAGGTTCTGGAAACAAAGTGATCCAGGTAATTTTGAAATTGAACAGAATCTATTCGGAATAGGAAGAAAAGGTGATTATTGTGTGTGTGATATGGCAGTGTTACCTGTGATGGGAATGGCATATTTGTGTTTGGCGCTGTGAAATACCATGCCGACCTCTGTGTGCTCTTAGAGCTTAGAGCTATGAAGTGGAGTAATGTTCAATCCAAATAAGACCCTCACTTCTCCTTCAAATGAGCTTTGCTTTATGCAAACATGTTGTAGGGGGAACAGCCTAGCCAACAGACTGTGGATGCTCTGCGTATTGTGAGATACCATTTAACTGCTAATATATAGTCTCTGAGATGACAATCATGGCAATTCAATACATTACAATTGCTCTGACCACTACTCAAACTGCTATTTAGCAAAAACAAAAGGGCACATTTAACATATTATTGCTATAGCTCCTCATAGTTGCATTATTTAACATATTATTGCTATAACTCTACATAGATGCATTATTTAACATATTATTGCTATAACTCCTCATAGATTCATTATTTAACATATTATTGCTATAACTCCTCATAGATTCATTATTTAACATATTATTGCTATAACTCTACATAGATGCATTATTTAACATATTATTGCTATAACTCCTCATAGATTCATTATTTAACATATTATTGCTATAGCTCCTCATAGATTCATTATTTAACATATTATTGCTATAACTCCTCATAGATTCATTATTTAACATCTTATTGCTATAACTTTTCATAGATGCATTATTTAACATATTATTGCTATAACTCTACATAGATGCATTATTTAACGTATTATTGCTATAACTTTTCATAGATGCATTATTCTTTTACTAATAGCTTCACCGGATTTCAAGGACACACAGATCTGGCGGGGGACTGTAAGTAATTACGGAATGCTTACAATCTGTTAGTATTAATAACCAGAACCAATTTGAACGAGGGGAGGGAAGCCAAGAAACCCATGAAGCGAACACCACCATTACCAGAACGCTCCAGAAACCCACGCTGGCACGACTGTTGTGCATAGAAGCCATGTTAATACTGATTGGGCATTTATTCCCTCATGTCGCTTCTGCCTTCCTGCCTTCTTTCTATCTGAAGGAAATCCTGACCCAGATACCCATGATGAAGTGGCTCATGCAACTGCAAATTCCACCGGGGAACGATCATCCTATCAGACGACCAAGCTCAAACTCACAGGAAACAGTGGAACAGAAGAGTGCTTGAGAATGCAATAGCTGGAACATCATATTTTGTGTTTTCTTTTTTTCACTTAAAGATGAATGGTTTGTACCACAACATAATGAGAAATACCAAAAACACTGTTCCCCGGGTGAAACTATACTGCATGATTTTGTACTAACACAGGTGAGAGAGTTTGCGAAAGTGTGCATGTCTTCAACAGAACTAGATCTCTTGGAATCACACTACTTGTATTCAAGAACACACCTATGTGTGCTGTGTGTCTGGTTTAGGAGGGTTGTGTGTGTGCACTCACAAGTTTCCATGCCTTCGTCATCCTCCTCTGTGGCAGCGATGGTCATGCCCGGACGATCATATGACTTGTCAATGGCGGCACGGAAGCTCTCGTTGCAGCCCCTCCCCCTTATGATCCGGGGGCGGGGCCTGTGAAAGGGGATGTCTCCATTGAGGGTAACCTCAGCGACGGCAGTCTGGAGGCTTTCGAGGGAGCTGGATTTCTTCAGACCAAGAGATGGGCCAACATCTCGACTTGGGGAACCTTAAAAGGCAAAAAAAAAGAACATCATTTGAAGAGCTAGAAACGAGGGGACAGATACCAAGCCTTGGCCATTTGAACTAATGATATATTGGGAGAATGCTGATGCTCACATCAGAACACATCAGAACAGAAAGAGCTGCTGGTCTTCATCGTCACATTACAAGAGTTTGATTTTTTGTAGAAACACTCTGGTAGGTTAACACAGCAATCCATAATTAGAAGCTTTCGCAAAACAATGCAGATGCAAGTGTGGGGAGATGAAAGACAAGAGGAGAGGAGGGGAGAGGCAGAAGTGGACCAATCTCTATCTATGCTGGAGGTACCTGACAGGTAACAATGCATATAACAGAGTCTGTAAAGCAGTCAGGTTGTATTCACGACTCTGGGAAACATGTGGCACTGTAAGGGCTGGGGAGAGCACACCACATCTACACATCAACAGGAGGATCTAACCTTAACTCTTTTCTTAGTCCAGTGATATGCCATCTTCACTATCAATTGCTTTCTCATGATGCTCATGATCTCACTGAGAAACTCCATGAAGACAAGACCCTGCTCAGCTACAATGAATACAAAAGCAGAAATCAGGAGAGAGACCCAGAGAGGGAAAGAGATATCAGCAGAGAGACCCAGAGAGGGGAAGAGATATCAGCAGAGAGACCCAGAGAGGGGAAGAGATATCAGCAGAGAGACCCAGAGAGGGAAATAGAAATCAGTAAAGAAAAGAAGAGCAAGAGAAGTGAAAGCATGTTTCTGAGGTGTGTGTCTGAGGTGTGTGTCTGAGGTGTGTGTCTGAGGTGTGTGTCTGAGGTGTGTGTTTGGCACAGCAATGGGAGGACAAAGAGAGAGAGAGAGAGAGCAAAAGAAAGAGAATGTGCATGGAACGGTGAGAGTGAAATAAGGAAGTGTCTGTGTTGAGCTGAGTTCTGAAGGATCAGTTAGAACATGCCACCCATGCTGGGAGAAGGCAGTGTGGCCTCTCTCAGGGTAGAGAAACACATTCTCTCGCACAATTACTGGGCATAACAACAGCCACTTATCTCAGGAACTGACACGAAGGTAAAAGCATGTAGAAACACTTTTGAATGTTTTTTATGCAAGGGCCCACAAAGAAAAGAAAAGTTGTGACAAAGATATATTTTAAATAATCCTAGGCTCTGTACTGACAAACCAGAATTTTTTCAAGAAAATGGGTATCCCTGCCACATATTTAAAGGAGCTAACAGATTCAACAGTGGCTAATAATAAAGGGAGTTAGTAAGAAATAATCATTGCTTATAGTATCTGAAAAAAAAAAAAAACACAAAAAAAAAACACTACAAAACTACAGTAACTATTGGTCCAATTCATTTCCCCTTTCTTTCTTTTCCACATAATGGATCTCACTCAAGCAGGCTAATGTAATTAACATGCAAATTATACATGAACAAACATTGTAGGTCTGAAAGGACGCCACCATTCAGAGGCCTCGGCAGGAAGTCAGACAGGGCTGCCGACTGTGTCTGTTCGTCAGAGAGTGATTGTGTCATTACCCTTCATAGCAGGAAAGCTAATGCTAACACCAGCTCTCCGAGCAAACAGACTCTAATCGGGGCTGGCAGTGAGCAGATACCAGGCGTTCCTCCCCGTTCATTTATTTAACTCTTTCTCCTGTGGATGGCATATCCTGTTCAACGCGCACAGGTGGAGTACAGTGGGTGTCTGTATTTGTTTTGATAGCGGTTATTTATGTGATTCTCTTCAATCATACCTCTCTCACATGCAATCCAGATCTCCCCCCATTATATGTAACCCGAGAAAGCAAACATGAAATATGAATAAATGTTCACGTATAACATAACGCTTCTTCTGTTAATATCCACAGATGTTAATTGAAAATGTCCGCTTGAACTCATCCACCTCTCCCTGAAATGAAGCGTTTATGTCTCGTGTAGGTTCGCCCCACGGGGACACACACACGTCAGGGTTCTGCCATTTTCACATGTGGCTATGCCCCCTGTCTAAACACAACTTTTCTCCTTCTTTTAGCTTGTTTTTATTCACTGCTACTCTAGGATATTCTAGCACTTTCTCTCGACCTTTCTCTCATTCTGCCTGATTCTATTCATTCATTCGTTCCTTTTTCTGCTCTCTCCCTCTCCATCTTTTTGTTCTTATGAGGTAGACCTGAGCGCGTGGAGCTCACGCTTGACCATCGACGGTGGCCCCGGCTTGTTTTCCGAGGGCTAAACGGACCGTTGAGGGCCATAACGGTGAGGCACACCGCGGAACTCTGGGTGGAAAGACTTCAAACCAAACACAGATCAAGCTGATAAAATAAACCCCTATCACCAAGAGAAAACAATTAGAAAATCTATTACCGCCTTACTCTTACTGAATAGCCCCTTTCTGACAGCCCGGGTTTGCATGATGAAGTTTTGTATACAGACAGGGGGGAGAGAGGGAGAAACAGGCGAGCCAGAGAGAAAGAAACAATGAAAGTGTGGCTGACGTGATTACAGGTGATTTCAGAAGAGGGGGATGTTTGGAACTGGGGTGATTATGAGCGAGACGAGGCACCTTGCCAGAGTTTCCCAGTGTAATCCAAACTAGCGCTGCTGCTGCTGTTATCATTACTTCACAAGCAGTAGTGGCTTTCTGAGAATTGTCTTTGCCAACTGCACCCTTTTAATCTCCTCTTGATCCTTTAACTAAGCAATCCTGAAACATGTATGAGTGCGATTAGCCCAGATGGAGCCGAAAACACAACTCTTCTGAATCAGAGCTATGGCTATGGCTGCTCTTTGGGTGGCGGTGGAATTCAGGTGTCCATAAATATATGCAGTGGAGATCAGCGCGTGTGTGTGTATATGCAGGCCTGGCTCTGCTGCTCATAGGATCACTGTGCAGCTAGCTGGGAAGGTTGGGGAGGGATCCAATCAGGCAGGTTTAAGCACCTGTGGTTGACAGTATGTGGTAAGTATGTAGTATGGAAACAGTAGCTGAACACCGCTGACCGTGTTAACAGAGGACAGCCCAGAGGAATCTGAATAGAGGTCACTGGATAGCCACTGAGGACAGAACCATTAGGGTACACACAAGAGGGGTTTGTCTGTAGAGTAGGAAACCCACGTGTGCTGCCTCTTCTATGAAGGTCTCTCTGCAAGTGGTTTCACTTGAACCATTTTTCCACTGCAACATCCATAGAATGAGTTATAAATAGGCCTGCAATTTTCTTACTACAATACAGAGCTGAAGGGAACAGCTCTTGATGACTAGATTAATTTGTGCAGCACGGACTGAACAACACTGCTCATGCAATCACACCACTTGGGGGGCAAGAGTGGAGTAGAACGCTTCACTGTCCTCCAAGGAGACCTTATATTCCGTGAAGGACGACCGAGGACAGGCTTTAAGATATATTTTTTTAAACGGGCATCCAAGACAAAACCACTCGGATTGAGGAAATATCACTCCCTCGTGCTTGGAAAGCTGACTCAATCGAAGCCATGGAAATGGGAAGCTTTTGTGAAGCTTACGCAGAAATCCTGAAAACACAACATGCACCAGGATCGCTATGGAGGCCCAAACTCAACATGCACCAGGATCGCTATGGAGGGCCAAACTCAACATGCACCAGGATCGCAATGGAGGCCAAACACAATGGGATTCGGAGATAAATCCGAGACTGATGTGCAACAGTTTGAAGAATAAAAAAAGACATCTGCTGTGTTGGGAAATCTCTGAGTTTTGTTATATCAGTTGGGACTGATTTGGTATTCGAGTCCCCACCTCTGCTGTTTTCTATTTCATGAGCTGAACATCTGATTCGCTGATGCCTATGCCCTTATTTAAAAAAAAAATAAATAAATATAAGGGTGTCTTTTTCCTGACAACAATCTCATAATATACCATCGTCTGGTCTGATCTCTATTCAAAATACTGTGTGTGGCTCATCATCTTTTCAACGGAGACAAACAAAACAATGCATATACCCAATACCCATCAAAGTGCGTTCAGAAGCAAGCAACTGCACGGGTTCACGCCCCATGAGCACAGCTTCTAAAAGCAAAACCTTCATCTAGGAGGGCATGAAGTGTTGATGTCGCCGCACACCTGCAACACACACACTCTACTTGAGCCAAGAGGAATGTGTTCCAGCTCTTTAAATAGGCAAGAATACAAAAGGCAAGCAAACACTTAGTAGTATTGGAATTACATAGTATATATTGGAAAAGAGTGATTATTATTAGGTGTTAAAAGGTACGAGTAGAACAAATCTCATGAATAAAATCACAGGGGGGGGCAGATATTATTGGAAACTGCCACTGAGGTGCAATTAAGCAGAGCTACAACACTGCTTTCACTGACATCGCTCACAACTGCACCTCATGTATGCAAGGAGTATTTGTGCTCCTGGACAGAGGCCCAATTACACCTCATTTATTCAGCGTGCACAAGGCTTTAGCGTGGCGTTAAAAGGGTGATTAAAGGCTAAAAATAGCTCCACAGTGACCAAGGGGAGCCTGCTCTCTCTCTCCGGGGCCCTCCAGTGATAAGTGCAGGAGCCGCGGAGAGTTGACTGAGAGTCCACCGCTGTCCAAGGCGCATCATTACTGGCAAGAGGGATGTCTACACCTACCTTTCCCTCACCTCTAGACTTTCACATTTGGTGTATCAACCACCACTGACTATCCCCGTGGCCGTGGAGTACAGAGAGATATTGTGTTCATTATTTTAGCTGTGTTTATTAGTTGCTTCTGCCATTTCTACGTCAGTGTATCTATATTGTGCTATTTACGTTTTTCTAACTAATGGAATCTAATAGCATGTTTTTCCTCAGCTCCTCAGTACAGCTCTCAAGGGTCCATTTCAATAAAGTGCAGAATGAAACCCTTTTTCTCCACCATTTTAAGCTCACGGCTCTAGCAGGGGGTGTGCGATCCTCTCTGTTTTCCCCCCTCGAACACAAAGAGCTTTTGGGAACTCTCCCTAACTCACCCAGCTTCACACACACACACACTCTTCCACCCATGAGGCTTTGCTTTGAGGCTTGGCTCCTTCAGACGGCTCCTCATCATCTCTGAGAGGCTGACAACTCCACAGCTGCTCACTACCATGCGTATTCCCCTCGTGCCAGACTAGTTTATCTGTCTTTTCTAATCTTCCCCCCTACCCTGGGAGCAGGTCACTGACTGAGTTTAAAGGGTGTGTGCCTTTTTATATATGTATGGCAGCGGTTCTGCCCACAGGGCCTAAACTCACAGGCCTGCCATCTCTACACTGCCAGTAACTTCTAGAGAAAGACTTGTGGTAGGTGTGAGTGGCTAATACTGCGGATCATCTGTGCTTCTTCACTGAAATCCGTCATGAAGGTATTATATCCTGAAGATCTGAGACTTGAATGACACTATGTACAGTATATGCAGAAGGTCAGAAGGCTCTGGGCAGCGTCGGCTGTTCTTCTGGTGGTATTGTGTTTCTATCTAGCTGTGTCACCTCAGGATAACTCACCCTGTCTCATGTCTAAACAGAATCAGAATGGATGAACTGCAAACATGAAGGCTGGCATTGAGGATCTTTTTTTTTTTGCAAATCAGACTTTCCTCCTACACACACGCACGCACGCGCGCCACACGCGCACACGCACACACAGTGCGTCCTTACTCAGCATAATGAATGTTTTCTTCAATCATATTCTCAAAAGAACAAGCCATGTGGTGTGCTCCCCCAAAGCTACTGCCAAAACCTCTATTAAACACTCTGCTAGTCAATCTGACAGAAAAGGGAAAAAAAAAATGTGGGAGAAAATGAAACATCATTTATACGACAGCAATTACTGCAAATTGCTTCCTAAATATTCTCTCTACTACAGCCCTTTAGATACAGCTAATGAGGTAAAAAACCTCTAGGCCTCTGAACAAATGTGATAAGCCTTTTTCATTCTGAGAAAGTCTTGAGGTTAAAGTTCAAAGATCAACAGAGGTCAACAAAGGCAGAATCAACCAACTGACATCAGCCACAACCACGATTCTAAACTTTGCAGGATTGAATACCAGAAATCTGCCCTTTCACACGCACTGATGACACACTCGGCCGCTGTTTGAAATGGCAGCCCAAGTGAGTGCAGCAGTCTCTGCAGAAATAAGAGGTGATATTTAAACAGACGCGTGGAAAGGTTTTTTTAAAAAATGCTTCAGTGGTGGCATTTCACCGAGTGCTTCCAGAGAGTTTAATACAGCCATCCACTCCATCTCAATGGCTCCTGTGAAAGGGGGGAATCGAAATAACGTTCATGAGGCTGAAGCCCTGCACAGTTCTGTCACAGCCTGACGTTGCGCGAAACATGACCTTTTGACCAAAATAGCTTTCCTCATCTCTCTCGCACTTGGTTTTGATTCAAGATTCTTTGAACTGTGTTTTTATTGGAGAGGCAACTTGAGGACAGTTCCATAGCGGTTGTCCAGACGTGTTGTGCTGTGTGTGTGTGTCCCCCACCGATAGCTTACCTTTCAGTCTCTCAGTGCAGGCATTGGGGTTAATCTCGTCAGCTACTGTTAAAGGGGCAAACAATTATGATTGGTTAGTGCCCTCATTCGATCATTCCACCAATCAGGCACCCTTCCCACCCATAAGCAAGCATTCCAGCAAGGACACCTCATTCAGGAAGAGCATTTCTGTTACTGTGCATTTGTCAAACAACCAATCAAGTAGCATGCAAATATAATGTGAAGGGAAGAAAGAGATTTAAGCCATTTTAGATTTGAAACACCATGCATCTCTCAGTCATTGCAATCTTGAACTAAGAGGTGTTATTAAGTGTTATGAAGATCAACAACAGTGCAGACCCTTACCATTTCCCTTCCCTTTCAGTCTTATCTGGCATTTTCATCAGGCCAAAAACTGTATGATTTGTGCCAACTAAATCCAAATTCTCCTGCTTCCTACTGTATTATTTGCAACTGCATTTGTAGTCCAAAGCTGAGACAAGACTGAGAGGGAATTCAGAAGAACCAGTGAAAGACCTGTTGAGTTTCAGGAAGAGTGCAAGTGAAGGTGAGACCAGGTGTGTCTTGGTGTACCTGTGTAAGTATGCGGTAGTTTTGACATGCGATCATACCTGGATGCACTCCTAAAACCCTTTGACAATGACGAAGATCAAGCCTTTCTCTTAATGTTCATGGACTTGACAGATTTTGTGTTTCTAGTCATAACAGCACTTAAAACATGAGGGTAATCATAACTTATTATTTTAAAAGCCTGCACAGTATGAAAACAGACCTCTTTGTGTACGGGGAGAACTGGAAGCGGTTGGATGTCTGTTCTGCTTTTGAATCCCAATGTCATGTGTTGAGTAACCAGAAGGATATCAAAATATTTTCTTATTGAAAGGACTAAAGAATAAAGTCCTTATTTTACAAGATAAATGTGTGTTTGGCTAGGGGGGTCAGGGGGTTGGTTGAATATCAATGCATCACCGTGTCTGTCTGTGCGTATCATGTTCCTTCAACTTATTCAACCATAGTCTAACATGATGACCTGTTTCACTGAGGTAAAATCCCAAAGAGGAGATAAGAGAAACATTGGCAGAGAGAGAGAGAGAGAGAGAGAGAGAGAGAGAGAGAGAGAGAGAGAGAGAGAGAGAGAGAGATACACCACCTCCCTCTTATTCCACACTGGTGTTCAAAGGGATGGAGACATTCTGTCTGACAGATATGGTGTATTGCAGTAAGCACACAGCATCATGAGGTCAAGGTCAGGGAAGACTGAGGGAAGGTCAAGATGGCTTGGGTTCTCTGAGGAGCCCGCTGCCTTCTCAAACACTCTTACTCAGAGCCATACTCTTCTCAAACACTCTTACTCAGAGCCATACTCTTCTCAAACACTCTTACTCAGAGCCATACTCTTCTCAAACACTCTTACCCAGGCCCATGCTCTTCTCAAACACTCTTACCCATAGTTATACTCTTCTCAAACACTCTTACCCAAAGCTATACTCTTCTCAAACACTCTTACCCAGGCCCATATTTTTCTCAAACACTCTTACCCATAGTTATACTCTTCTCAAACACTCTTACCCATAGTTATACTCTTCTTAAACACTCTTACCCATAGTTATACTCTTCTCAAACACTCTTACCCAGGCCCATACCCTTCTCAAACACTCTTACCCTGGTCCTTGCCCTTCTCAAACAGTCTTACCCAGGCCCATACCCTTCTCAAACAGTCTTACCCATAGCTATACTCTTCTCAAACACTCTTACCCAGGCCCATACCCTTCTCAAACAGTCTTACCCATAGTTATACTCTTCTCAAACACTCTTACCCAGGCCCATGCTCTTCTCAAACACTCTTACCCAAAGCTATACTCTTCTCAAACACTCTTAACCAGGCCCATGCTCTTCTCAAACACTCTTACCCAGGCCCATATTTTTCTCAAACACTCTTACCCAGGTCCATGCTCTTGGACTTGCGAGTCTTGATGATGTCCAGCTGGGAAGCGTCCCCAAACTGTTTGGTGCGCTTCTCAGACATGCTCTGGCGGCCAAAGCCCTCCCGCTGGAAAGTGAGGTCCTGGTCTGCGTCTGCGTCTGGACTCAGAGAGCTAGAGAGAGAGAGAGAGAGAGAGAGAGAGAGAGAGAGAGAGAGGGGGGGGAGTGAGGAAATATAGATAATAAAGACATGGAGATGGCCAACATTCTTCATGACATACTCTCTCACATTCTGGCACAGTGGCACTAAACAAACAGTTCTTTTATTGCCACAAGCGGCACACTGCAACACACACTGTACTGTATTTTATGGAGGCGACACAGGACACACACACACACACACACAAACACACGCAGGCCATGAGGTCGCTGTGAAATGTACGCTCTGCATTTGACCCATCCCGGACCATCCTTCCTCCTCCAGGACCCTCCAGGAGCAGTGGGCAGCTTCTCAGCGCCCGGGGGACCAAGTGAACCGTCCTTCTCGGTTCCCGCACACATGATGAACATGAACAGAAATGAAATTGGAGAAAAGGCCGGTGATACTGTTTGACGCTGTTGATTTTTATCATCATTGATGTCATTATGTTTTAGCAATATTTGATGCGATCAAGCCTATGGAAGAACTTTTGAGTCAGAAATACATAAAGCGGTGGGAAACTTAAACTCCGGGGGATACGTTCAAAATTCCGCTGAGGTGTAGATTTTGGACATAGGCGTAGCGACATGGGGAAATGTACATGCGCCAATAACAAACCACCACTGCCTAACTCTGATTGATCTTTCTGTCAAATAAATATCACGTTCCCTTTATTGGAAGAGTGGAGCATTATGCTTCTATGTCTGTAGAAACCAGGAGCTAGTCTGTGTTAATGCTATTAATATAGTATATCGGATATCCTCAAAGTTAACACATATTCTGGCAGGCTTTAGAATGAATACAGTTTGTTTTAAAAGGTTAAACCCTTTTAAAGACTTGAGTGTCTGGGAAGAGGCAGTCTAATTTGTCTAACTTGAATGCTATCAGCAGTAAATGAATGTCATTCGTGATGGAAATACACAATAATGACTTGCGCATTTTCCACAAGAGGTGTATTTTCTTGGCCAGGATGCCATAAACATGGATGGCCTCTTAAGGTATACGTAGGAAGGGTCCTCTAAGGGGACGTTATTGGGAAACGCAGCCCAGATCCGCTGCGATATTACCATCTTCTTGCATTGTGATCTCGCCAGTTGAAATGGACTGCTCAGCAATGCTATTGGTCATCTACAACTCATATCACTAATGACCTTCGACCTTCGACCTGGCTCTGCCCACGCAGTGCCCATGGCCACACCTTGACCTCTTTCTCTTAAGCATCTCTTTTTAAGTTAGTTTTGCAACAGTGTGCATGAGCTGTGGTTACTGCCAGCCGTTCTCGCTCTCGAACCAGGGCCCTATGGCGTCAGTCATGTCAGACACACAGATACACTCAGAATCCTGTCAACGGTGCAGGAAAATAATTGTTTTCTCCCCTGCTTTGCCCTACATTTCACATCACCCATGAAACCTCCTTAGTGTATGAATTAGAGCGCCAGCGGCAACCGGGCGGCTGAATGTGATATGATATATTGATGTTACCCTGCACGTCTCCTGGTGAAGTCCTCTTAACAGTGTGCCTGCCATGTGCCAGAGGGAGACAGCAGACACATCGGGAGACGGAATGAGAGAGTGAGAGAAAGAGAGAGAGAGAGCAGACACATCGGGAGAGGGAATGAGAGAGTGAGAGAAAGAGAGAGAGAGAGAGAGAGCAGACACATCGGGAGAGGGAATGAGAGAGTGAGAGAAAGAGAGAGAGAGAGAGCAGACACATCGGGAGAGGGAATGAGAGAGTGAGAGAAAGTGGGGGGGTGGAGGAGGGGCGGGGGGGGCTGATTCGGTTTCCTTTCCATATGAGTGAATATGGAGTTATTTACCAATGATATTTGTTTCCCTTTTCTCCTCCTTAACTGGATGTCAGTGGTGTGAAAGTGTGTGTGGTGTGAACGTGTGTGTGTGTGTGTGTGTGTGTGTGGTGTGAAAGTGTGTGTGTTTATGTGTGGGGAGGCGACGACACAGGAAGAGGAATTCTGTTGAACAACTCAGGGTAGCCTTCGGGTCCACAGTTAAATCTAAGGTGACATGCACATACATAGAAGTGAATAAGTGGATGAATGATTACAAATGAGTTCACGATAGAATAACAATATTAATTCATGTAGGAGTTCCCATTTTCAAAGCTGTAGCTCTCCATCCTTCATCGTCTTTTAAATGTGAACTTCATCTTGTGTAATCTGGAGAACGGCACACCCCCTCCTCATCCAAAATGAACCAGCACAGCCCAGGTGCTAGCAGGGACCCCCTCTTTCAAGCAGTCATATTCTCTGTTTATCATGGGAGTTAACAGCATGTAAAACTACATGCGTTTTGCTACTCTTGAGCATCGCCTGCTAAAAGCCTCGCGCTACAACTCCATCACCTTACAGTTCAGCTGCCTCATCTCTTTTATTGCCATGAGGCTCTCTCTGCTTCTGCTCCTGCTCCTCTTTCTCTCCCTCCTTCCAGCTTTAAATCCCATTACCAATATGAGTGTTATCAAGGGAGGGCAAGGCTTCTGTTCAAAAGAACTAGCTCTTGGCTGCTTTTTTATTAGAACTCTTATTCCTTTTCCTGGTTCTGGTGGATGGCTTGAAAGAGAACGTCTGTGATATTCAACGGGAAGAAAACAGAAGGTGAGCCTCAGATCGTCACTGAGGGGGAGAGAGAGGCTCTTTTTGTGGGACTGTAGGAAGTCTCTCCCTCCAGGGAAGGGACAGTCCCAGTGAAAGCTTCCCGGGAAGAGGAAGGCGAGATATTTTCAACGTCAACAAACAAAGCTACCTTTTCAACCGTCAACAAAGCTACCTTTTCGCCGTCAACAAAGCCACATATAGCAGGCTTTCTACCTTCATACCTGGATTTAAAAAAAAAGAACACTCAAGAAATACGGTGCTTGTAGACCAAGAAGTGCAAGGGCAATACACAAACAATTCTTCGAGGCAGTGAAAGTACTGTACGTACAGTATATACGAGGGATGTCATCCAGCCCGTCTCAGACTTTAGACAGAGGCCTGCTTCATCACGTGTGAAAATAATCTCAAGTGCATATCCCACATACCCTACTGGCTCAGCTTCAGGTTTGAACCACTTGGGTTTGCTGGAGCCATTCCTTCTTTCTGTGAACTGCTGATTGACAGTGATGCTGTGGACGACTCCATGCACTATCTTGCTTCCCCTTCAGCATGGTATATAAGCATCCACTCTTGCTAGTGCATGTGCGATCGGAGCAGAGATATGGTAATGCATAAAAAAACTAGCGCTTCACTCACTACCAGCTATAGGCTGCATGTTTGCTAAGAGTTGAGGCATTTGCACCCTGCAATATGAAATCAGTGCTTTTCCTTGAGTCTTTACTGGTAGGAGTGTTTCTTTCAGCAAGACAGATCACTCCATCTTGTTGTAGGTAGAATCATAAAGTATGGTTTTGTAAATTGTTCTCCTTAAGCAGAGACTCACCCCTTAACAGAAAAAAAACTTGGCTTCACTTGGCATAAACACAAGCTCTGGCTTTTGGACAGCGAGCTTTTCTTATTTCTGCTTTTAGTTTAAGCTGATTGTTTGCGGAGCAGCGCCTGGGCCGGCTGGCCGGCAGTGTGATTGAATCATGCTGGGTTTGCCGTGTCTCGTTGAATGCTCATTCACACTGGCAGTGGCACCATCCAGCCTGACAGCCGCGTGATTTATGTGCGCGCCGTATAAACCTAGAGAGTCCGCTTTCACTGTGAGGAGTGTGGGTACTGCTGTGTCCTTGGAGCCTCCATCCATCCCTCCCTCTCTCTCTCTCTCTCTCTTCTCTCTCTCTTGCTCTCTCTCTCTTGCTCTCTCTCTCTCTTCTCTTCTCTCTCTCTCTCTCTCTCTCTCTTCTTTCTCTCTCTCTCTCTTGCTCTCTCTCTCTCCTCTCTTCTCTTCTCTCTCTCTCTCTCTCTTCTCTCTCTTCTTTCTCTCTTTCTCTCTCTCTCTCTCTCTCTTGCTCCTCCTCGCATTCTTTTCCTCCTTGAATTCCTCCGTCCTGTCTTCAAGTCTGTCGTGGTCCATTCATGGGCTGTCATGTCTCTGATCAGATGTCTCTCACTTCATCTTCCTCCTTGTTTTCTCTCTTATCCTCTTCATTCTCTCTTACTTTTGACCTTCAGGTTATTAACTCACTTCCACATCTCTTCCTCCTTCCTCCCGTACACCCTGCTTCCACCCCCCCCCCCCCCCCCTCCTCATCTAGGACTAAGTGAAATGTATCTAATGAGGGGGGGGCGGCGGGGGGTGTCTTTTGTGTGCAGACTGAAGTCTAAATTGCCCATTTTCATCCTATTGTTTTACTGTGTTGAATGCTAGATTGTGTGTGTGTGTGTGTCTGTACGAATGCATCTAAGCATATGTATGTATGTGTGTGTGTGTGTCTGTGTGTGTCTGTACGAACGCATCTAAGCATATGCATGTGTGTGTGCGTGTGACTGCGCATGCATCTAAGCATATGTGTGTGTGTGTGTGTGTGTGTGAATTTGAATGTGTGTTAGTGTGTGACTAGTGGGTGGTTGCTGGCATAGAGCTCATAGAGACTCACCTGAAGCAAGCAAGGGGGGTAGGGAACGAAATGGTTTGTGGAGAACAGCTGGGTGCGCACACACACACACACACACACACACACACACACACACACACACACACACACAGCATGGAAGCAGCACTGTGTTCAACACCCTGTAACATCGGCACACCACTGTGTTGCTTTAATATTCATATCCGATGGGGAGCTATTAGCATTAAAGGAAGAGTCTCAGTATAATTAAATGTGGTCACACACACACACACACACACACACACACACACACGCACAAATACACACACAGAGGAAGGGGTATTTACATTGGCACAAATGACACTAATGGTGCTGTAAGGAATATTATGATGCTTAGAGAATTTTTTGTTTCAGTTTATCTGAGCAGCCATGTGTGAGTGAATGTGTGTGTATGTGCGTGCAGACTTGTGTGTGTGTGTGTGTGTTTGTGGGCATCTTTAACTGGCCCCAAACCATCCATGAAAAAATGGATGTCAACTTGTGACAGCTCACGGGGACAGAGAGGTAACAGTCACCCTCTGTCTGATGGTGATGATGATGATGATGATGATGATGGTGATGATGATGATGATGAGATTCATAAGTCTGATGTCTGAGCCGTACTGCCCCCCCCCCCCCTCTACAGTGGGGAGAGAGCTGCTGTCACTGAGGGTTCACTACAGCTAAAACTTTCCACCTGTCTTCTACTGCACCCCCTACTGGTGGAGAGGGTGTACTGACTCATTACATTTGAAAAACTCGTCGTGTTTTAATTTTTTCTCTCTCTGCTTCTCTCTATAGACTCTGAATAACTAGACACCCTCGCTCAGAGAGCCATGTTCACTCACAGAATATGGAAATGACATATATACGTTCTTCAACCTTCACCTCCACCTCCCACCTCCTCTTCACACACACACACACACACACACATCAGTGTCTGCTCCTCTCTGATAGCCGCACCTGTCTCAGTAGAGCTGGGTGTGCTCTGCTTCTTGTCTCCTGCTCAGTGTTCAAAGGGGGGAGGTGATTAGCCCTTCAAAAGATAGCACGCTACCCTCGACAGATCAAAGGGGGGTTGGAGCAGAGCGCCCAGGTCAGCTCTCCAGCACACAGAGGAGGGTGGCTGCCTCCTCTTCCTCCTCTTCCTCATCCTCACTTAATTCACTCATTTACAACAGGAGCACATCTGAAGCTAGCAGCGTTTTTCTCTCTCCCTCTCTCTCTCTCTCTCTGAGATCAAATGTCTGTGATCCAGCGCACAGCAGCAGAACTGGCGAGAGGAGGGCGGTGGGGGTGGGGGGTAGTAGGATACGGGTCTCTCTTTATGTGTTGGGTGATGATATGCACTGGTGCTGTTGAGGAGGGGGGATGGATACGGGTCTCTCTTTATGTGTTGGGTGTTGATATGCACTGGAGCTGTTGAGGAGGGGGATGGATACGGGTCTCTCTTTATGTGTTGGGTGTTGATATGCACTGGAGCTGTTGAGGAGGGGGATGGATACAGGTCTCTTTATGTGTTGGGTGATGATATGCACTGGTGGGGCTGGGGGGGGGGGGGGGGGGGGGGGGGGTGGAAGATCAAGGAGGAACATGGAGGAGGGTAATGAGTAAATGAATCACATTCTGGTGATAGGATGACTACAGAAAACAAACAGCAAAAGAAAGAAACATGAAGGAACACACACACACACGTGCATGAGGTGAAGGAACACCTACGCCATGCAAAGAGTAAACAACTCCCAGACACATTTGTACACAGAACACTGAGGAAGGAACTGGCATATCAAAGAAAGAAACACCAGTGTGTACAACGTTAAGGTTTAATGACATTTGCTAAAGGCAAAGCACTGCTGATGCTCAACAGAGAGAGAGAGAGAGAGAGGGAGAGGGAGAGGGAGAGAGGGAGAGAGAGGGAGAGGGAGAGGGAGAGAGAGAGGGAGAGAGGGAGAGAGGGAGAGAGAGAGGGAGAGAGAGGGAGAGGGAGAGGGAGAGAGAGAGGGAGAGGGAGAGAGGGAGAGAGGGAGAGAGAGGGAGAGGGAGAGAGAGAGGGAGAGAGGGAGAGAGAGAGAGGGAGAGGGAGAGGGAGAGGGAGAGGAAGAGGGAGAGAGAGATGGAAAGGGAGAGGGAGAGGAAGATAAAGAAAGAAAGAAAGAAAGCCAGAGACAGACAGACAGACAGAATGTCCACCTTATTACCATGGGAACAGCCTGTGTCTTGCATGAGAGGTTCCGGATGTATGCAGCTAGTATTAGGATGCATTATTACAAAAGGAGGGGATGGAGGTGCTGGAGCTTTAAAAAGGTCCATCATTTTTTTCTCCACTTTCAAGTCTATTTCTGAATAGTTTCTGTTTCTCACAGCGACTGTAAAAAGTCTGAAGTTGAAGTTTGTCACAGAAGAGTGTTTCTCTGCAGGAGACTGGCACCAGTGGCAAGGGGAGATAAGGGTGGGGTGGGGAACGCGAGTTATTGAAAGTAGGCCTACAAATAAAAGGTATTCATTCTTGCCAAAGCTCTCTAAAAACATGGACATTAAGGCAGGAATCTCACTGAAAAGAACAAAGGCGTAGACCATAATAATGAAATCAGCTTAAACAAAATACTATCTCTCGTTGATAAGTGACCTGTACTACTAACTTCTGCACAACGGAAAGAAACATCCCACCCCTATAAAGAATCTTCCTGCATTGATTGGTCAGAACGCATGACATGCCTGACCTATGACACATTAAAGTGACATTGATGAGCATCGTGTTTCACTCCCAGTGCTCCCGCGTCACTAGCATGCTAATGCTAGCGGTGTCAACTCTTCTGCTACCCAAACCATAGTAAATCAATAGAAAATCTACTGCTTCCACCGCTACTGGCGTTGGTCTGTGTGCTTCACCTATCCCCACTCATGTGATGGGCCCATCTCCATCTCCAGGGATGCACTGCGGTCCCCTGCCCAGGCTGTCTCATGTGCTCAGGACACACACACACCGCTGAGCAGGTAGTGATGCTCACCAGAGGACACCAGCCATCCTGCCATCTTTCTGCCATGTCCTGCTGTGTGACCATCACTACCTGCTGAAAGTCTCTTTCTCCTCAATTCCTCTCGGCCTCTCGCTCTTTTCCTCCTCTTCTCAATCTCTTTTTTCACACAATCGCCCATTTTATCTTCCTCTGAAAAGGTGGATTGGTCAATCAGCCAAGTCTGCCTGCCATCTCTGAGACTCTGTACATTTTAACTAGTGAGCTTTTCATGCATGCCAGCTTTAGTACTCAGCCTTTGCATGGCCCGTCTTGAGAACCACAGATTATGAATTCATTTCACAAGTTTGGGAAATCAAACAAAAGAGAACAAAAAAGAGAGGACACACACACACACACACACACACACACACACACACACACACACACACACACACACACACAGGCCTCTGCACCCCCATTCTCCCCTGCTCACACACACACTCTACCCCCCTCACGTCGCAACCCTCTGCAGGGACCACCACACAACAGCTCTTTCTGTTAGCACAATCAGGCAGCGCTGAGGATAATCTGCAGGCAAATAACAAACATCCATCACTCTGGACACAGCCCTCTGAGAAGAGGAGTGGTGGGTGGAGGTGTGTGTGTGTGTGTGTGTGTGTGTGTGTGTGTGTGTGTGTGTGGGGCAGAGAGAGGAGGGAGAGTTCACTTGAGCCGTCCCCTGCAGAGAGAGAGAACTGTCCCCTTCAGTATTACTGGCCAGACAGCCAGTTCATGGCAGACTCTTTCTCAATACACCTTATTATTTATTAAGTCTCAAAGATAGTCTTCACCTCTCCATGTCTCTTTTTTCTTCCTTTTGAAGCAAATAAATCCCATTCATCTGTAGTCCATTAACCAAGGTGCATTCCTGTCTTGACATTGGCATCGCAGGCATTTCACCGTGAGGTCAGTCTCTGTTCACTTTAATATTTAATCAGACAGGAGCCATTCAGTAAATCTCCATTAGCGATGGCTACTGGATGCCATCTGATGGCAGACTGTAAATTGTTCTGGGCCCTTCTATCCGACAGGAGGCTCT
>NC_045168.1:24963187-24975687 GCF_900700415.2 Clupea harengus
AACGCTCACTGTCTGTCTGCTTTAGAGGAGAGGGGGAAACACAGAACACAAATCAAGAGAGAGAGGGGTGTTGTTTCAGGAGGACGAAACTTAAAGAAGAGGAAAAAGAAAAATGTACCATTGCTCTATAATGAGCTTTTTCTTCCCCATGTCTGTGAGTCTTACTAAACTGAGTATGATTTATAAAGACTTTCAAGCCTAGGAAGCAACACCTGGAAACCACCAAGGCAAGGGATGCACCACTGTACACCCACACACAGAACCGTCCACCTCTTAGAGGCATGGGTAGTCTGACCAAAAGGATTTCTTTATGGGGTTTCCTTGACACCCTTGCATGAAAGATGGTGCTACCGACATGATTCTTTTCAACCCACATACAACGAATTCATTCAGATGAATTCAAACATCGCTGTCCCACAGTCCGACAAGTTTTTAGATATGAATGAAATCAAACTGCTCTCTCTCTCTTCCTCTCTTCCACTCTTCTCCTCCTCCTCCTCCTCCTCCTACTCCATCCATCCATCCTCATGTGTGAGCATCCTTGGGAGACGTCGGAGCCCCTCTGGCCTGATTGGTTAAAGAGCAGCCTCACTGGGGAAGTTTCCGGATCCTTGTGATACGGCCAATACTTATACACTGAGTCTAGGTTATAGAGGCCTGTAATACTACCCTACTATTGACCGAGTCTAGGCTAGAGAGTCCTTCGGGGAGACATACTCACTTGTGAGATATGCTTTCACGTCTCACAGAGATATAGCATATTTCAAACAAACATAAAACACAATGCACAGACCGTAGCCGTAAACGCGTCCCCTCATTTCTTCAAACATTGGCCCGTGTCACAGTGTCCCAATAAAACACTGCCTCAGTTCTACCGTAAGACACCCATGCTTACGTAGCAAAGGTTATTGTAAAGCTCGTTGTCTGTGGTTTTTTTTCTATATATATAACATTCCTTTGGCTTCCCCTACATGCCGTAACCATGAACTTGCCTTTGGCGTGAGAACTTAGCGTTAGCATGCTTGTGGTCTTGTGTGTACAACATTAGCCTTCCTGTTTCACAATGTGGTCGCAAAAAGTGGGGATCACTTCAAAGACTTAACGGGGAGGGGGGAGTGAGCCCCCCCCCCCTCCCAAACCTCCAAGGAGCATTTCTGTTTCCCTCTCTTCCACTTACCTCAAAGTACACATGCAATATTAAACACACACACACACACACACACACACACACACACACACAAATATATCACTTTTAACCACATTATGGTGGATATTTAACAAGGAATAAAAACACGCAGGCCAGTGTGTGCGCATGTTTTCTATCATGCAGCTTGACAGCTGTTTAACTCAAAGTAAAACACACCACACACACACACACACTCCCAGATCCAAACACTCACGCAGTCACTCACTTAAATATGCACACATCGCTCTCAGGGCATAAATCCCCCCGCAGCGGGACACAGGGTCATGTGTTGAAAGTGGATTATTGGGTTCTACATGCAGACAGAGTGTTTCTCAGGCTGAGGCAGAAAGAGAGAGAGAGAGAGGCCATGGCCACTTTGAAATACTTGTGTACAGGTTGGACACTGGAGGGTTTCATGGTAAATCTTCACAGCGAGGTCAAAGTGACCTAACAAAGAGAGGATGGACTGGTGACTGGTGCATCACACACTCACACACCCACCCACCCACCCACCCACGCAGTCAAATGTTTAGATTAAAGGTTTTCTGTGGACTTGTTTCACGCGCGGTGAGCACTACTCACTGCCGGGATGATTCCCTCCCCTGCTGGTGAGGACAGATAGAGTGTGAAAACACGGCGAACAAAACTCACGACTCGTTCTGTATCTGGACGTCTTGTGCCCAGGGTGGGGGTGTTTCCACGGTGAAACCCACGTCGTCGTGGGAGCTGGAAGATGATTGGTCAGAGAGGCGGGCAGGCAGGACAGGCGGCCGATCATCTTCGATGATGACTGTGTCATCCTGGGGCATGTTGACGGTGGGAGAGAGCTGGTAGTTACCTGAGATAATGGAGGAGACAGAGAGACACAGGCACCATGTCAAACCAAGAGGGAACACAATTACACTACACATACGTTAGCCATTACCCAAACAGAACATACCAACTGACAGACAGTCAAACACACAAACATACACGCACACGCACGCGCACGCGCACGAGCACACACACGCATACAAACACAGACGCACACACGCACTGACAGACAGTCAAACACACAAAGGCAAACACGCAAACGCGCACACACACACACACACACGCACACACGCACACACGCACACAGACACACACACAGAAACACACACACACACAGACACACACACACACACGGAAACAGACAGACACACACACACACAAACAAGAATGTAACATGTAATAAGTAAAAAAAGCTGAAGTCCAATGCATGTGCTTACCATTAATATAATGGATTTGTTTTGGAACAAAAAAAAAGATTGGAATGAACAGTGCTGAGTCCATTCATTTCCATTATCACAGAGTCATTTTGCAAATTTAACAGCTTAAAAGCAATTGCATGTAATTGCTACCAGAAGGAAAAAAAATATTTACCCTGGCTGTCTCCCAGCAATAACTCAAAAGTGTATTTCATCTCAAAGCACCTCAACGAATAACAAATGCCTTAAATAGAAATGACGATGTAATGTTCTGGTGCGTTGAACATTTGGTTGTGAGTTTGTGGTACCTGTTACTTGAATGACAGACACAAATGAGAGCCTAAAGTCGTGAGAGGCAATGGAGAGCTGGAGCGAGAGTGGTGTGATGTGAGCCCTTTTTCTCTGCATTCTCACTTCCATACATCTACACTTACTGTTGTTTAGGCCCTGAACGGTTACTATGGTTACAAAAAGCCATACTATCCACCCACACCACAGCACTCACTCCCCCCCACACACACACACGCACACACACACACATTCACACCCCTAAACAGGTTCAGGAAGAGTGAGCAGAGAGAAACAAAAGGTAATTAAATAACCTTTTGTTATACACAACTAGATAGGAAGTCTATGCGAGCGGCAGCTAATCAGATTGGAGAAAGAATTAGCACAGCAGCTACTGAGACTACCCGTCCAGCACTCCAATAGATCAGTGGCGTCCCACACAGCGCTTCAGTCAATGCAGTTGGTTAACTGAATGGGCATGGTCATTTTAGTTCAAGGTTAGGGGTTTATCAGAGTCAGAGAGAGAGAGATGGAAAGAAAGGGAGAGAGAGAGAGAGAGAGAGAGAGAGAGAGAGAGAGAGAGAGAGAGAGAGAGAGAGAGAGAGAGATCAAAGTCAAATGAAGTCAGACACTTGACTCAACTTGCTCATGAAGAGAATATGATTTGCATTGCTCACTATTTCATCAATGAACTTGTAATGCAGAAAACAAATGGAATGAAAGTCAACCCTCATCTTATCCTGCTCATTCTCCCCACTGCGCCTTAAGTGTTTTTTCACAGACCATAGTGTTGAAGGCACTCAAGTTTTTTTTTTTTTAGGGCCATTTATAAGAAGCTAAGTGCGTGAGCCCAGCTACAGGCATCACTCCCCCTGTCATCCTCATTCTCATCAGCAGCACTGCAGCAGTTGCCAATAGATTGCATCATGGCTTCAAAGACTAAGGCTGCACACATGACTAGAATGGGAGGATATGGGATCCCTGACAACATCCAGAGCTGAAATCCACACTGAAGACACACAACCGATACTACGGACATTAACAAGCCCACGACAATAATAAGAGTAGGAGAGAGAGAGAGAGGGAGAGAGAGGGAGAGAGAGAGAGAGCTATGGAAAGAGAGAGATATGGAAAGAGAGAGGGGAAAAAAACACACACAATAACTGGTCAAAATATTTACAATTACTAGCCAACCCACACAAAATGAAAATAAATAATAAAACCAAATGAAAACAATAAAAAAATAAAATAAATAAATAAAATGATGATAAATATTCCTACTACTTGTTCATATCAGGACTGAAGAGAGCTGATTCTTTATCCCTATGATCTGCATGGCTGTTTATAGAAGATGTGCAAGCTTAGATTTGAACTATTGACAAAACTACCAAACCAAACCTGTATGCCATACTGAATGACCCTCTCTAAAACCATTTGATAAAACAGAAGCAATGTGCTAATAGATTTGAAGTCAGATCTTGCCATACTTAACATATTGAACTCAGTTAGTTCAAAAAGAAAAATAACACTTGATAATAAAATAATGCACATGAATCTGTTTCAATATATCCAATTCTAAATAAAGGTGAAGAGTATTAAAGACTGCACTAAAATGAATAAAAAGTGAGCGTATGCATATACCTTAGTGTCCTCCAAGCGTTTAAGTACTAAAGAGAAACGCTCAGGGGTTTCTGCCCAATATTTAACTACCGAACCTTCTTTTTTTATGCCTACCGGTGATTCCATTTTAAAACCTTTTTGACTGATTTAACCGATTTCCTCCCTGAGCCTTCTGAAGATGAGAGCCTAGTCCCTGAGAATTAGGTGGGTCGTGTGTGTGTGTGCAACATTCGGCCACCTCAGGCTAAATGCCAAGTGGCCAGGTGGAGCGGTGGCAACTCAGGGACTTTAGAAAGGTGAGAGGCATAATTATCAGGTTTAAAAAAAAACCACACCACTCATCCGGCGCTGGAATAATGAGCCAGAGACACTGAAGCTTAAAGCTTAATTCTCCTTCAGTAGCCAATGAGTTGGAAGAATAATAAGTTCTAGCTGCTCAAGATCATTAAAAAAAGATTGGACAGACAAAAACCCCTCGCTATTGCTTGTAAGAACAGAGTTAAGATATTAAGTGCTTCAGTATAGATGAAGGGAAAGTCGCTACCGCTTTTATACATTTTAAAAGAGAGAGACAAGTGGAAAAAAGTAAGATGGACGGAAAGTATTACGCAGATGACATGGAGGTCTTTTAGTC
The DNA here is from genome assembly GCF_900700415.2 of Clupea harengus. Classification (NCBI taxonomy): domain Eukaryota; kingdom Metazoa; phylum Chordata; class Actinopteri; order Clupeiformes; family Clupeidae; genus Clupea; species Clupea harengus. The sequence continues at coordinate 24,968,145 of NC_045168.1, forward strand.
ATTGTAAGCCCACGGTCTGTCAGGGTGAGTCGACACTTAGCCCGCGTAAAGCGCTAGGGAAGCTAATATGTGGCAGCTGGGGGAGAATGGAGTAGGAATGCACCTGAGCGGCTCACAGCAAGGGCTGATTGGGACTGAGTTTGGCGTGCTGCGTTCCTGAAGAGAAATGGCGCTACGGGAGGCTGCCCTACCTTCCCGCCCAGTGTCGGCTAGAGGCTGACAAATCTGTCTGACACTTCCTCTGCCACTTGTCGAGACCTATTTCTCTGTTGGTCGCTGGACTTAAGGCCACTAGCAAGAGAGTGAGAAATAGAGAGAGAAAGGGATATCATTCACAGCAGAGCTAGGCTAGATGTTAGCTGATAATTGAAAGGCCAATATAATATATAAAAGGCCAGTTAAAACATATACAGCCTGAACACTGTTCACCATTTGCTGAAAAGGTGTAAATCAACACACATTTACATAAATAGTCAATGTCACACTAGTGGCAGCTCATGGCAGCAAACAGTATTTCTAGTACTCCAAATGGCACTATACAAATGTAGTCCAATTGGCAATATTTGGGTTTGATGATGATCTCTATATATGTAACATACTTCCTGCATAATACAATACATTGTTTTATTTATTGCTCATTCTTTGGAGATACAGATGAAGTGAATGGCAATAACACAATAACTGGATATCATCCTCCCTGCCTTCACCTGATCCACTTTGGATCAGTCCATTCACTTCCCCAAACAGCAGCAGGCCGCCCATCACAGCCCAACAGCCCAGGAACCTGCCACTCCACGGCCCTACCAAGAGATGGATTAAGGTTCACGGGTCTCCAAGATGAAGAAAGATGAGCTCCGTGAACATAAGGGTCTCCTGGAGACGTCCATCACCCCAGCTTTCAGCCCCAAAATCATTCACTGGAAGGTGAGAGGTCACACCGTTAGCCTATCCGTATTCCTCTCCCCTCTCAATCTCTCTCGCCATCTAACTAACTGTGCCTCTCTATCGGCCCGTCTCTGTTGAGGGATCTCAGCGTCCGTCTGCTCAGCCTGACACTATTGATCGTTGAAGAATCATTAGTGAATCCATACGGCCTGGGACGTCAGGCTAAATGCAGTTAGCTGCTAATCACAGAGTACATGCTGTTAAGTAGAGAGGGACAGCTGATGCTAGGAGCCCAGCTATGTTTTCTCTGACTGATCAGTTCAAAGGGCAACCAGACGCGGGTCAATTCAACAACCTGGCCCCTTTGCTTGATTGGATTGACTGGATCAAGACCTTGTGCTTGCTCTATATGTGCTGTATTCTCTCTCTCGCACTGAGTTACAACATCATTTGTGCAACAGTTCTATGCAATGGAACTCAAAACACACAGAGGAGAGGAAATTAGGCCAACATGTGGAATTAATCACAAGTTCCCATGGACCAGGGAACAAAGCTCTCAACAATCAGTCAGGCTTTTCCCAGCCGCTGTGACTGTTGTGGAGAGCAGGGGCGTTGTCAAGAATGTCCCATGTGACAGGAACAAAAAGTACAGTCACATTCTGATTAGAGGCAGGCTTTGAGGAGACTTCAAGGGGATTCCAAGGATTTCACCTGAGAGTGCCAGAATAAGAATTCTGATTCTGAAAACATGTCTGAACTCTGTGAGGTAGACTTCAGTTGAAAACCTCCTGCACTGGGATTCAAAAGCATGAAATCATGACAAAATAACACTGACCTCCTCAAAAACAATTAGGCTTCTATTTAGAATACAGTTAAGCCAGAGGAATGCGTTTGGGAATAATGGCCCAAACCTCTTCACACAGGTCTAGAGAGAGTAGACATGGAGACATATGGGGATTTACTCTGAACAGATGCAGATGTAAACCCATTTTTACCATTCATTTACATTTACATTTTACATTTAGTCATTTAGCAGACGCTTTTATCCAAAGCGACTTACAAGGATGTATGCACATTTTACATTTACATTTACATTCAAATGTTCCAAAATGGAACCAGCCTTTATCAAACGGCTGCAACAGAGCTGGAGGGGAGGGGAGGGGAGTAATAGTAATAATAATAATAATAAAAGTAATATTTGGGGTTTTTGAGGCATTGCATATCCATTTATAGGTGTGTCCTAAAAGAGCAAACATCTGGGTGGGTCACCAACTACCGTAATTTCCGAACTATTGAGCGCACCTGAATATAAGCCTCACGCACTAAATTTTTTAAAAATAATTATTTTTAACATAAATAAGCCGCACATGTCTATAAGCCGCAGGTGCCTACCGCAACATTGAAACAAATTAACTTTACACAGGCTAAAATGAATATCAAAACTAATACAATAGTTAGTTTTGCCAGTTAGATAAGTGCACTGTTGCTTTAAGAGTGCACAGTCGCAAGAGCCAATCAGAAGCTAGAACGTTAGATTGAAGACAGACGCTAGTTTGAAACCAGTGAGCTAAAGAACTTGAAGACTGGATTTGTATTGTTGTAAACTTTTATTTTATTTTCTAAAGTGCTTTGAGTTGTGTTCTGTCTACGCTGGTAGACTGTGGTTATTTTGACATTAGTTAAGTTATTGAGAGATACTGAGAAATCGCGTGGAGCTAAGCATCCATGCGGCTGCATTCATGCTAGCATCCTAGCTCCACAAAGCCACCGTAAACACAAAGCCACCGTATACAGTCACAGGTATCATAATCCATAAATTAGCCGCATCGTTGTTTAAGCCGCGAGGTTCAAAGCGTGGGAAAAAAGTAGCGGCTTATAGTCCGGAAAATACGGTAAATGAGACTCATCAAACCTGAGAGGAGATAGTTCATGTGTGTGTGTTGGATGCGACTCATCAAACCTGAGAGGAGACAGTTAATGTGTGGGTTGGAATTGAATGCCTGAGAAAAAAACTAGGCATACCAATGTTCAAACAGGAACAAAGCAATTTCCCAGACTTAAATTCTCCTCTCTTTGAGCATGCGGTGGCATCTGCCTCAGGAACATCACAAACTGTAATTCCCTGCTGCACTGTCTAGAGTTCTTCAATAGATGTCGCATCATTGCACTTCCAAACAGCATGAACCCCTGTGCAAAACAGTACTTTAGATGGAGACAGACAAACATGGATGAAAATGCACCTGAGTTCTGCATTAGGTTTGCTGGTAAATCCATTGCTAAATAACCTACCCCCATAGAGGCGCCCCTGTAGACCTAACCCCATAGACGCGCCCCCATAGACCTACCCCCATAGACCTAACCCCATAGACGCGCCCCCATAGACCTACCCCCATAGACCTACCCCCATAGACGCGCCCCCATAGACCTAACCCCATAGACGCGCCCCCGTAGACCTAACCCCATAGACGCACCTTGTTGCAAACTTGCCTCTAAATATCGCCTCTCTTTTGCCCATTAGCTAACTACCTCTACTACTAAAGATTGACTAAGACTACCACAAAGACTGATGTAGAGATGGTGACTGAACACAGTGGCAGTTACATGAAGACTGATTGTGACTGAGCACAGTGGCAGTTACAGGAAGACTGATTGTGACTGAGCACAGTGGCAGTTACATGAAGACTGATGGGCTGAACACAGTGGCAGTTACATGAAGACTGATGGTGACTGAGCACAGTGGCAGTTACAGGAAGACTGATTGTGACTGAGCACAGTGGCAGTTACAGGAAGACTGATTGTGACTGAGCACAGTGGCAGTTACAGGAAGACTGATTGTGACTGAGCACAGTGGCAGTTACATGAAGACTGATGGGCTGAACACAGTGGCAGTTACATGAAGACTGATGGTGACTGAACACAGTGGCAGTTACATGAAGACTGATGGACTGAACACAGTGGCAGTTACATGAAGACTGATGGGCTGAACACAGTGGCAGTTACATGAAGACTGATGGTGACTGAACACAGTGGCAGTTACATGAAGACTGATGGTGGCTGAACACAGTGGCAGTTACATGAAGACTGATGGTGACTGAACACAGTGGCAGTTACATGAAGACTGATGGTGACTGAACACAGTGGCAGTTACATGAAGACTGATGTAGAGATTGTGACTGAACACAGTGGCAGTTACATGAAGACTGATGGTGACTGAACACAGTGGCAGTTACACGAAGACTGAGGTAGAGATGGTGACTGAACACAGTGGCAGTTACATGAAGACAGATTTAGAGATGATGACTGCTTTCACAGGCACTGTATTCTACTCTGCTCTGCTGATCTGAAGGTAGATCTCATTGGGTCATTTGCTCCAATGTCACTGTCTCACACACCTCTTAGTCATCCGCCTTTTCTATGGATAGAAATAGAATGATCCGGACATTCAGCGAGGGGGAACAGCAGTGGGATGTGGAGGTCCAGCAGTGATGAATACCCAGAAAGAGGGGGATGACACGCTCAAACTATAAAAAGCCCTCTCTCAGTGAGCCACGGGGAGGTCAAGCAGCAGAGACATGCCCTCTGTCACCTTCAATTACGTGGCCCTGCCAGCGGCCACTGACTCATGCCACCTGCATACCGAGACGCCTGTTACACCATTCTTCACATTTCTTCTTTCTGTGCTTTTCGATCCTTTACCAGTTCTTCACAGTTCATACCGAGACGCCTGTTACACCATTCTTCACATTTCATACCGAGACGCCTGGTACACCATTCTTCACATTTCTTCTTTCTGTGCTTTTCGATCCTTTACCAGTTCTTCATAGTTCATACCGAGACGCCTGGTACACCATTCTTCACATTTCTTCTTTCTGTGCTTTTCGATCCTTTACCAGTTCTTCATAGTTCATACCGAGACGCCTGGTACACCATTCTTCACATTTCTTCTTTCTGTGCTTTTCGATCCTTTACCAGTTCTTCACATTTCATACCGAGACGCCTGGTACACCATCCTTCACAGTTCATACCGAGACGCCTGGTACACCATTCTTCACATTTCTTTCTGTGCTTTTCGATCCTTTACCAGTTCTTCACATTTCATACCGAGACGCCTGGTACACCATCCTTCACAGTTCATACCGAGACGCCTGTTACACCATTCTTCATATTTCTTCTTTCTGTGCTTTTCGATCCTTTACCAGTTCTTTACAGTTCTCTGTCTCTCCTATTTTTCACTCAGAGGGTCCCCCTCATCTGCCTTTCCTCTTCACTTTTCTTCACTCATCACACTCTTCCTCCAGCTACCTTCATCACCTTCCTCCTGTCCACTTCTATCGTCTTCCTTTCAATGGTGGTCTTGAGCCGTAGCTGCTATTGGTGCATGACGATGATGTGAAATTGCAGCACCCTCACCAAGTCCCCCGTGACCAACCCGAAACACTTCCGAGAGCTTTTTTTCTTCCTGAGTGCACTCTGCACACGGCACGCTAAGACCTCGGCTTGGCGGGTCTTCAATTTGCGACACAGTGTGACTTCCTGCTCTTAGCTGGACTTTTCAATTAGGGCGTGCGCAAGACCGCAGCCGGAGCGGCAGCTAATGACCTTCACCGGAGCACGAGGCAGATTTCTCTCCCCTCTTCAATCTCAACCACTGCAACGATTTAAATAATTCCACCGCCAAGGACATTCAAGGTCACGAGTCGCAGGGGAACAAAAACAACTAAGAAATGAAAATGAATAACAAGCTGATAAAAATAACACTGCGTGAGGCTAGACACAAAGCAATCCAATTGATCTCATATGAGCTCCAAGCACCCTGGCCACCACCTGCTGCGTGAGCCCTCAGTGTCTGCACTGTAAGCGGGCCGAGGGGGGGGAAAGAGAGAGAGAGAGAGAGAGAGAGAGAGAGAGAGAAAGAAAGAAAGAAAGAAAGAAAGAAAGAAAGAAAGAGCGAGAGAGAGAGAGAGAGAGAGAGAGAGAGAGAGAGAGAGAGAGAGACAGAGAGAGAGAAAGAGAGCTGCTGGAACTGACTGACTGACAGACAGGGGAGTGGAAGATTTAGTGAAGTCGACAGGCTGGGGAATTACTCCTGCCTCTCCTCCGAGCTCCACTCCCCTGTCGCCTCCTCCGAGCTCCACTCCCTTGTCACCTCCTCTGGCAGACTCTGGACGGAGTGACAACCTTCTGAAGCCCCCGCACACTCATAGCACAGCCAATCAAAGCAAAGATCATGATACATAGCCCATAAAAACAAACTGTACTCCTCGCACATGACGCTGTGCAAGAAGTCTCAGTCACTGACAACTTTCTGCTTCATATTATCACAAAGGTCTGTATGAAAAAATAATAATAATGTAAAATGCTTACCAAAAACCAAATGTATAGAAAGCCTGAGTGCAATACAATTGCATTGTTGACAGTGAGATGCTATAAGATATCAATTCCAGTCATGTGTTTGAATATTCCTGAAGTTATAAAGGACTACTGCCTTCTAGCATGCTCTCATCCAAGTATTCCTAAACTAAATGAGTGAATAGAAGAATGCTATGCTAGCTCCCCCGCTTAGCAGTACATTGTAAATACATGGACGCTAATAGACACACTGATGCCACATGTTTGTCCCCGATCCAAAGCTCTGAGCATCTTATTCAGTTTCCCTCGCTCTACCTCTGGGAGCCCAAAACAAACGTCTAGGGGGGGGGGGGCAGACTGTGCAACCTGCATTCCAAGGAACCACAGTAAAGCAGTTTATTCTCCACACATGTGTCTGTGCAACCTGCAGTCCAAGGAACCACAGTAAAGCAGTTTATTCTCCTCACATGTGTCTGTGCAACCTGCAGTCCAAGGAACCACAGTAGAGCAGTTTATTCTCCACACATGTGTCTGTGCAACCTGCAGTCCAAGGAACCACAGTAAAGCAGTGTATTCTCCTCACGTGTGTCTGGAGAACGCGAGAGAGCAGTTTATTCTCCTCACGTGTGTCTGGAGAACGCGAGAGAGCAGTTTATTCTCCTCACATGTGTCTGGAGAACGCGAGAGAGCAGCAGGTACGTAGACTGTTGCATCGAGAAAAATGATCACACATATTCTCAAATCGTCTCACAGAAATGGCATCTGATGATGGTCAAATGGTACAGATGGTACAGATGGGTGACAGTGGTACAGGAGGTAGAGAAGTCGTTTAGTAATCAGAAGGTTGCTGGTTCGATTCCCTGTCGAAGCGTCCTTGAGCAAGATACTGAACCCCTAATTGCTCCTGATGTGCAGTGTGCCATCAGTGTAAAATGTAAAATGTGTATACATCCTTGTAAGTCGCTTTGGATAAAAGCGTCTGCTAAATGACTAAATGTAAATACAGGTTTTAGCAACAAGGCTATGGGGTAAAAGGTTTTCACCCAAGCCAGCCGTACTAACATGTCTGTTGTGGCACTGCTTTTTGCATGAAGGTTGCCGGTGTCAGACTGCACGTCTCTATTTCATCAGTCACATGAGCCAGGAAGGACTATATTCCATCATGCTAACCTTGCAAGGGCTGCCTTCTACATCCGTCTCGAGCCCATCAAAGACAGGAAGGGTGTTTAAGGGACACTCGGCTCGGACTTGACCTTGGGACACGACTGTGCTGACTCCACTGGGACAGGGTTTATGTCACCTCCCAGGT
>NC_045168.1:24980687-24995687 GCF_900700415.2 Clupea harengus
CCTTCTTCCCTCTGTATTGCACAGCATTCAGTGGATCATTCCCCTCTGGGGAAATGCATAACTTTCCTCCCAGAACAAGAAATCCTCCAGCAGGTCCAGTATTTGCAGGGGATTAGAAGGAAGACAGGACTACACACAGGTCTGCAGAGCCTTGTCTAGCTTGGCCAAAAGCAGCTATGGTACACATATCGGTGAACTGATTACTGGGTAATCCTATCGTTATGTGACGGCCGTGGGGTCTAGAGCTTTCACACAAGGGGAACTGATGATTTATGGAGAAATACTTTTCCCAGCTGAGCTCAGGGAATGATAAGTGCCTCTGTTTTTCCTTGAGCAGAGGCAGACACCCAGCCAACAGTAAAACAGAGAGGAATTCACTCCTCATCAACCTGTTTGCAGTTACATCACATAAAGACCAACTCTCCTGATATGATCCCGATGGAAGTGAAGCTCCATGACCAGAGCAGAGAGGGGGTGCCGTGTCCTGAGTGTGTCCCTCAGACTCCCCCCAGAGCAGAGGGGGTGCCCTGGCCAGAGTGTCCTGAGTGTGTCGCTCAGACTTCCCCCAGACCAGAGGTGGCGCCCTGGCCAGCGTGTCCTGAGTGTCCTGAGTGTGTCGCTCAGACTTCCCCCAGAGCAGAGCATGGCTCCATACTAATAAAAGCATAATTCACTGGCCTGCCTGATTGATGGCTCTCTTACAGCCTGATCGATCGAAGGTCCTCTCTCCCAGCTTCCATACAAACGTCTGGTGGTCTCATGTCGCAGACTGACTTGGCATTTCCTTTCTGCTGTTAGCTTGCATCAGCGTCTCTGTATTGACCACCCAACAACAACACACCACTGTATGCAGATCAGTCAAGTCGTGTCCTCTCATGCTAAAAGTGCTATGCTATATATATCCGCAGTTATAAAAGGGGCAAAGTGGAGAGTTTCATGAATGTGTTTTTTTTTTCACCCCCAACTCTTTTCTTTTCTTAAAAAAAAGAGCACTTTTCACTTCTTCCCACTCACATGCTCATACTGCACTGCATCAAACCTTTCACTAAAAGATTAATTCATTCTGCTGTTAGCTGATCATAGCTGGCCATGTTGTGGGGCAGAATGCTCCTGCTCCCGACCAATAAGGGCTCAACCCTTCAGAGCCAGGAGCGGACAGCCCTGAGGCTTCAGTGTTTCAGTCCACGTGTGGACATTATCACAATTCAGCCCTGCTCAGTGTGGATGGCAACCATTTGCAATACATTAGCAATATATTACTTTGAGGATGCAATACATTAGCAATATATTACTTTGAGGATGGCAACCATTTGCAATATATTACTTTGAGGATGCAATACATTAGCAATATATTACTTTCAGAATGCAATGCTTTGCAACATGGACAAGGTTGATAAAGTCAATGACAGAAGGTTAGAAACAACTCACAAGGCCTTTATCTTTTAGTGATTATCAGTGAATTGAAGCAACACTGTTTCACTAAAGGTGTCAAAATGAACACCATGCTATGGCTCATCACAATTTATAAAAAAAATTCTTGCATTCAGACTACAAAAGGTGTTTACAACTTCCATCAATCCTAATCTAACCACTAGGGAGAGGGCTGTAATACTGGGGTGCTATTTGGGAATACAACTTATTGTGGAACTGGGACTAACTGGGCTGGCCAAGTTGGCAAAACTACAGAAATATGAAAATTAAGCCTTTCCAATGCTTGAAGGAGAGGTTCTGCTGAAATGTGCACCATTTGCAAAGCGTCTCCTTTTCCCCAACCACCCTGCTACAATTCAAACCATTCCTCAGCCCTTTCTTCTGCGGTCAGGATGAGAGGGTACCTGACATCAAAGTCTCCTCTTTTCTTCCTTCCCCAGAGGGAATCTTTAAATACTCTGCTGAGCACTGCACAAAACTCCACAGAAAAAAAAAAAAAAATTCAACAACATAAATCAGACATAATAAAAGTGAAGATGGACCCGAGAGTGAACAACAGGTTTGGCCCCTCTGGGACTGTTCAATTCCATCTTATGAATTTACATGACTGCACAATCCCACGGAAATGTGGGTTGAAGTTTAGGTTAACGCAGTAAGTAAGTGCATTTTCAGAAGAATACAACACCAAGGACAGGTGTAATAGATGGAAAAGGAGGGGACTCTTAGAGATGACTAATAAAAAGTGGAAGCATATTGTTTTGAGGTAAAGTTTTTTTTCCATAAAAAGTCCCTTCGCATGCGGTTGGGTTGGGTGCTCAGATCGTGGCAGTGCTTTGGTGTGCAACTGCTGTACCACAACAACAGAAATGAAAGACAGACTCTCTCCATGGGAGAAAAGAGAGAGAGAGAGAGAGAGAAGACGGGAGGGAGAGCACTATCGTCTCCCAGATGCACAGCAATACCCCAAAAGACAAAGGGCATAAAAAATGGAGCTGGCAAACGCAATACAGTCACATACGCCATCAACCACAACTCTGCAGCAGGAATGTCTTAAATGTCATAGAAGCATAAGCACAAAGCAATAAGCCGGCACACACACACACCTACATAAGGGGTGATACATTTTCCATCAAAGCTTCACTGCTATATGCTATAACTTGAAAGCATTTCCAGAATTCTTTCCAATGTGTCTGTGTTCAGTTCGTCTGAGGTAAAGTTATCAGAAATGAGTCAGTCCAATGTGTCTGTGGTCAGTTCGTCTGAGGTAAAGATATCAAAATGAGTCAGTCCAATGTGTCTGTGTTCAGTTCGTCTGAGGTAAAGCTATCACAATGAGTCCCCAGCACCCAGAACATTTGAGTGAGTGAATGCTTCATGATAGATTTAACGATGCACACAACAATGGTGAATAATAAATTATAGCAACTGTGACTAGCCATGTGTGTGGTCTTAGACATGTTCTTTTTGTGATTTATTAAGCTTGAGTCACAGTCACACTGGGCCATGACAAGAAAAAACATTGTTTTGGCCTTCATCTCCCACCAGCTTTCTTTTAAGGTTGTCATGAACTGAGTGTTTTATGACATCATGTCTCTATGACATCATGTCATGGCCAGCGAGTGAATGAGGTGAATGATGCGTTCAACTTTTTCTCATCCGTTCTCATCCTTTCTCACCCGTTGATGGCCAAGTCAGCTGAAGAGGGAACGTGAAGATGATGAATATGTTTTAAAGTACTGATAAAAAATTAACTGAATTGAAAATGACTTTCCAAGAGTTTAATTGCTTGAACACATATAAAACTGCATTAATAGAACTGATGGATATTACAAAGCCGCTGAAGCGTGGTTAAATTATAATGCTCAATGGAATAAATTGGGACGACCAATCATATATTACAACACTAAACTGGGTCAAGACTGTCCTCGGAAAAAAAAAAAAAAGTACCAATCTGTCAGTCTGCTCCAATTAGCCATGGCAACTTGTACCACAGGAAAAGGAACCGGAAAGGTAGATGCTTTTTTCTGAGCGTAACAGCAAGGTATATGCGTACCTGTGAGAGACTCTTGCTGATCGAATCAGACGGCACTACATTTATTGACAACCATCGTTAGGCTTCATTATTCGAATCAGTCTCAGCTCTCAGCAACTTCCAATGACTATTAATATCTCTGGCACATGGCACAAATCCCTTTTTTTTTTGGCTCTCCACCAAAGCCAATGGGGACCAGTTCCCCCCTCTCTCGCTCTCTTTGTGGGGGAGAGGGGGGGGTCAGATGTGCTCAAGGACACAGGTCTGCAGTGCATTAAGCACAGAGAGAAGACCCCCACACTCTCCTCAGGGTAATACAAGGGAGAGGGAACTAAGCCTCCATTGGCTTAATCCGGAGGTGTCCTTCACTACCAAAAGTGCCTGTCAATCAGTGCTGGTTGAGTCAGGGCAAAAGCACTGGAGGAGGGGGGGGGGGGGGGGGGGGCAAAGAGAGACCTTGGACTTGTCGAGAATCGGCTCAGAGACATCTAAGCATGACAAGGTCCACGCTTCAGAACAATAGGGCTCTAAAGGGTAGAGTGGGGTGAATAGAGTGGGGGTAAGGGGTAGGTGCAGTGTGTGTGTGTGTGTGTGTGTGTGTGTGTGTGTGTGTGTGTGTGTGTGCGTGTGTGTGTGTGTGTGTGTGTATGCGTGTGTGTGCGTGTGGATGCGTGTGTGCGTGTGAGCGTGTGTGTGTATGCGTGTGTGTGTTTGTTTGCGTGTGTCTGTGTGTGTGTGTGTGTGTGTGTGCATGTGTAAATAGAGTGGGGGTAAGGGGTAGGTGCAGTGTGTGTTGGGGCGTGTGTATGTATGTGTGTGTATGCGTGTGTGCGTGTCTGTGTGTGTGTGTGTGTGTGTGTGTGCGTGTGTATATGCATGTGTGCGTGTGTGTGTGTGTGTGTGTGTGTCTGCGTGTGTGTGTATGTGTTTGTGCGTTTGTGTGTGTGTGTGCGTGTGTGTGCGTGTGTGTGTGTGCGTTTGTGTGTGTCTGCGTGTGTGTGGGTGCGTGTGTGTAAATAGCAACTGGGATTTCATTCAGCTCTCACATGATGAGTCCTGGAAATGAAAGCAAGGCACCCATCTTGATCCCTGACAATAACTCCAACCCCCCCAAACCCCCTCCCTCTCCCTCCCGAGCCCTCTCCCTCCCTCTCCAGGTCAGTGGATGTGAAGTACGTGATCGTGCTCTTTGTCTCCAATACGAGTATGACTGGGCCTCATCAGTGGAGACAGCGAGGGATCTTATCCATTTGAATGGTGCCTTGTGCCCTGCTCCACGCCTCACCTAAAGACTGTCTGTCTGTCTGTCTGTCTGTCTGTCTGTCTGTCTGTCTGTCTGTCTGTCTGTCTGTCTGTCTGTCTGCCTGCCTGCCTGCCTGCCTGTCTGCCTGTCTGCCTGCCTGTCTGCCTGCCTGTCTGTCTGTCTGTCTGTCTGTCTGTCTGTCTGTCTGTCTGTCTGTCTGTCTGTCTGTCTGTCTGTCTGCCTGTCTGCCTGTCTGCCTGTCTGTCTGTCTGTCTGTCTGTCTGTCCTCCCCCTTCCTGTTTCTTCGCACTGTCTCATCCATCTCTCTTTGTCTCGGCCCTATTCATTAATATCCTCACAACTGGAACACAAAGTTCATGCAGCACATTTCCCCATATAAGAGAGGAACAGAAGACATTATAACTTTTCAAGACCTTTAGTTTGACGAGCAGATACGGTTGACCTTGAGAGTAGGCTAGCCTTTCGGGGACTGGTGACCTTGCTGAGGAGTGTGTGTGTGTGCGCGTGTGTGTGTGTGTGTGTGTGTGTGTGTGTGTGTGTGTGTGTGTGTGTGTGTGTGTGTGTGTGTGTGTGTGTGTGTGTGTAGGGGTTGGGTGTTTGTTTGGGGGAAGGCAGGGGACAGAGGCTCAGCATGAGGTCCAGTCTGAGGGACTTACCGGAGGTGAAGTACCAATCAACCTCACACAGCCACTAATCAGAGCTGATCTCCTGGCAGCTAGAGGCAACCACTCACCAGATAACAGAGAGGGGATGTGTGTGTGTGTGTGTGTGTGTGTGTGTGTGTGTGTGTGTGTGTGTGTGTGTTGTGTGTGTGTCTGCATGTGTCGAAGTGGAGAGTGTTACAGAAATACATCAAAGGCATGTATGTTGGAGAGAGCAAGGGTACTGTGTATGTGACTGTCACTTTCCCTGACAACACAGCTAATGCGCATACACACGCGCATACACACACACACACACACACACACACACACACACACACACACACACACACACACACACCCAGTGATCCACTTCAAAAAGAAGTGTCTGATTGCTGAATAAACTGGCCCTCATTTTCATAATCAGACATCATTCCCCATTTCATCACTCTCCACAAACCAGTTGCTCTTACTCTCTTCAAAGCAACATTTCATATGAAAATATATATCACTATGCATATATATATTAGATTTTCTTCTTTCTTTTTCTTTTTTTCATCTGTGCCGATATGTGAAGCCCGCGTGCGGCGGAAATCAAACCTGAAACATTAACGCACGTGGAGATAAGTGGACAGGGGGAAGAAATGGGAGGAATAAACAGAGCTGATATTTCATAAAGCCTGGATCCTTATCACACTTTAATCTGCGAGGGACGTTTCAGACGCAGAATTGCTTTCGATCTCCTTCACCTCTGCCATCCGCCTGATAACAACTCACTTTAATTCACTTTCTCTTTTTCATTTTTTCCTCCTTTTTCTTTTTTGAATCTCCGAAACTGAAAGCCCCATTCCTCCTTCTGTCTGCAGTCATTGGTGCCCCCCTGTCCATCAATCCCACTGGTGGCAGTCAGTGGAAGAGAGCTAGCAAGGAAATCTAATCGGATTCTTTTGAAGATCAGAAGGATAGACAGACATGGCATCACACTGCCTTAGTTGTACTGATCGTCTAGAAGTTAACATGTGAGAAGTCTCTGTTTTGCTCTTATTTAAACTGTACTGATAGTCTAGAAGTGTCTGTTTTGCTCTTATTTAAACTGTACTGATAGTCTAGAAGTTAGCATATGAGAAGTGAGAAGTCTCTGTTTTGCTCTTATTTAAACTGTACTGATAGCCTAGAAGCTAGCATATGAGAAGTGAGAAGTCTCTGTTTTGCTCTTATTTAAACTGTACTGATAGTCTAGAAGTTAGCATATGAGAAGTGTCTGTTTTGCTCTTATTTAAACTGTACTGATAGTCTAGAAGTTAGCATATGAGAAGTGAGAAGTCTCTGTTTTGCTCTTATTTAAACTGTACTGATAGCCTAGAAGTTAGCATGTGAGAAGTGAGAAGTCTCTGTTTTGCTCTTATTTAAACTGTACTGATAGCCTAGAAGTTAGCATATTAGAAGTGAGAAGTCTCTGTTTTGCTCTTATTTAAACTGTACTGATAGTCTAGAAGTTAGCATGTGAGAAGTGAGAAGTCTCTGTTTTGCCCTTATTTAAACTGTACTGATAGTCTAGAAGTTAGCATATGAGAAATGAGAAGTCTCTGTTTTGCTCTTATTTAAACTGTACTGATAGCCTAGAAGTTAGCATATGAGAAGTGAGAAGTCTCTGTTTGGGCCCAGGTTACAAGGTTGTTTTTTTAAGTGGAGGCAGTAGTTTCCACCAAACTCCACACTTTGCTTGAGTTTGCAACCTCTCTGGTTACCTCGTCTCTTCCGCTGACTCTCCTGGCGACGATGAGCTGGATCATTCCACGGATATTGCCCTCGACGGACATGGATTTCCGTAGTGTTTCCATGGCTTCCTGGTTGGTCTTGCCCAGCAGGGACTCTCCGTTGACAGCAACCAGCTGGTCATTGACATGAAGCCGTCCATCCTGGAAACATACACGCAGCCACAGGCTTAACAATATGCATACATCCTCACATCCATATATATATATATATCATATATATATATAGAATCATGACCCTGACCACATATCACAAAGTCAGAGCCTGCCACCTCTACACCAAGTACATTTAGGGTCTCCCAAAGAACAGCACTGATCCAGAGTCAGTACAATGAATACAAACAGAAGAGATAAACCTGAACACCTGACTGCACATCCAGTTTAGATGAGGAAAGGCTTCACCCCCCCAAGACATAGGCTTGGATAACATGATATTGTATTTTCTGGCCCCAAACCCCACACATATAGGTTGCGCAGTAAATCAAATACATATGGGAAGCATTTGGTAGTTTAAAGAGTGAAAACTAAGTGTTGAGTCTAATATCATTTTAGCTGAGCAGCCTTTAGTTTTGGACCACGCTCTCAGTGGCTTCCCTTAACATTTCAATTTTTCCCCCCGTAACCATGGAAACTGATCTTCTCTGCATGGAGATGACAACACTGAGTATTATAGCTAAATGTATGGCTACAGAGGCATGATTCAAAAACACTTGATTAAGGAAATAAGTACAAATGAAAAACAAAACCTGTACTGATTCATATACAGATAGAAGTAAGCTAGTATTGATCTTTACTTCAGCCTTTTACTTACATAGATTATTCACAACAGAACTTAGGAGAAGGCTAAATGTTTTTGAGACTGTCATTTGTGACTTTGAAAACATTGAGTGTGACACTCACCTTACAAGCTGCCCCACCGTTGATAATAGACTTGACAAAGATGCCCAGGTCAGCATGGTTCTCCTTAGAGCGGTTGCCCTTAACACTGACACCCAAACCGGCAGACCCTGAGTCACTTAGGGGGATCTCAAACGTCAGGAACTCCCGTGTACCATCTGGGGTCAACACAAGGTCATCCTCCGCTGGCGTCTGTAGCAGAGGAAATGAAATGGTCACAGTGAGAAAAAGACGTGTGAAACCAAAGGTATCACACTCTCAGGCATCATTTTTTTTTTAAAGATTTCTCGTCACGGTCACAAGCTTGTCAAGTGTGACAGAGGGGATGGGACTCAACTTTGATGATGACAGGTAACAATTTCCCCCCTGTGAAGTTGGCCATGCTTTTTTTTATTTCGCTGGGATACTTAAAGGAAAAGGAATCCTGAAGGCACCATCAGTGAAGAAGTACTAAAAAGTCACCTTAAAAGGTTTGCCCTTGCTCAAGAGAGTGTGCTGACATGTCTGAAGGGAACACTAGTTTCAGTGACAGTCAGAGACATGACTGATTGCTTAAACTAGTTTAAGCATGGAATTAAATCAAACTCTACCAGTCACATAGGTGTCAGTCTTTCCACTTCCCTCTAGTTTACGAAAGGGGAGTGATTGGAAATAAAGCAACCTTCATCAACAGTCACAATTTGAGACAAAAAAATGAGACGGAGTAATTTAAGGAGGAGGCAAAAAAAAAGCTTAATTTGATAGGATGGGAAGGGAAGAGGCACATGATGAACCCGGGGAATAAAAAGGGTAATGATGTTTGTGTGGGTACCACAGCGAAAGGAGGACAGGCTTTGATGGACAGGGCAGCTGGACCTGAATATCAAATATGAATATGAATAAAATCATTCTGTAGTAAGTCAGGCTGTCCCATGCATCCTAATGAGGCCTACTCCTTAGCATGTGTGCGGGGTTTGCACGTGTCTTACTGGGAACACAGGGACACAGTACATGTGAATGCAAGCGCATGTTGGTTTAACACATAGGGTTTTGAAACAGCCAAAGCCACTTTTGGTGTTCAAAAGCAACAACCACGATTTACTTTAATGTAGCAATGCACTTGCAGGCTGAATACACGTCTCCCTTTGTGGACACAATAAACTCGTTTTTAAAGACAAAAGTAATTAAAATAAACTCATTATTATAGACAGAAGTATTATTAAAATAAACTCACTGTTATAAACAAAAGTAATATTAATATAATGCTGGTTTTAGCATTCTAACTCAATACTGCAATGATTTCGATCAATTGTCCTTAGTAAAAAATATGTAGGCCCTACCCAAAAAGATCTGAAAATAGGTTGAAAAATCACAAAATATAACATATTTTATAACATATACCATATAACAAAATAACATAAAATGTTAGTAATTCCTAGAACTTGTAAATCATATCTTGACATAGTCTATCTAAAATTGATAAATTGGTAGTCTATCTTAAATTAAAAGCATCTTTGAGAACTTTGAAAAGCGCTATATAAGTGAGATGTATTACTATTATTATTATTATTATTATTAATAAAATATCTGCCGCTAAACAGAAGAAGCTCACGCACCAGACCACCAAGGCACCAGAAGGCAGTCAAGGTGAAAAATGACTCGGTGAATTAAAGACTTAGATGTTATGCACTGGTAACATCTATACAAATGTTAAGGGTTGGTGAAAATGAACGAACAAGTACAAATGAATGAAGAAAAAATAAAATGTTTGTACAGCAAGTGGCAAAAGAGTGGGCCATTTGTAACTCACTAGAGGATCTGCCCAAAACTGATGAGCAAAACACCAGTGGACCACTGGCCTTCTTCTACTATCTGGGAAGTGCATCAAGCCTTTCGTCAACCACATGACAAGCGCAACAGTCAATTCAGTGCACAACATAACTCATGTGCATGAAAGAATGTGCTCTCTCTTCAATATCTTTGGGGATACTCTTGTGCTTGTGTTTTCCCGTGGACAAAGGGGCAATATGGTGTTACATGGTTTTGTAGTAAATGAATTCCTGTCGTGGTACAGAACGAGTTATGTATACAAAATAAGGTCTGTTACACTTGGCACCGCATAAAAAGGGGATTATGTGGAGTTATAACACACAATGTGATACATGGTATCTATTGGGGATGAAATGGTCGCAATTTACTGCCTCTGAAGGCCGATTGTAAAGACTAACACAATACTATGATATAGGTTAAAAAAAAATTAAAAAAAACATTTTAAATCATTTTTAAAAATAGTTCTCATAAAACATTATTACCACATCAGTCCACATTAGTTCATTTAAAATGCCCAAATGAGCTGAAAAGCAGTCTGAGAGTGGGCCCGTTCCTCTAAACCTCTGGCCTGCCGGGACGTGGGTGAGCCCCACAAGCTTGTTGTTGTTGTTGTTGTTGAATAAATATACTTATTTGCAACTCCTGAGGTAACTTGAGTGAGTTTTCACCTAACAAGGCTGGCTAATAAATGGCTATGATCCTGAAGTAAGTTGCATCTATAATAATTGGCTATGATACTGAAGTAAGTTGCATCTATAATAATTGGCTATGATCCTGAAGTAAGTTGCATCTATAATAAATGGCTTTGATCCTGAAGTAAGTTGCATCTATAATAATTGGCTATGATACTGAAGTAAGTTGCATCTATAATAATTGCAGTTCTCCGTAGGCAACAGTAGGTTGGAATGTTGAAAATCAGGCACAGGATCAGGTATGGTTGATTAAAGCCCTCAGACATGTACAGCTTCACACAATCTACATGTACACGCACACATACGCACACACACGTGCATGCACACGCAAACTCACACGCAAACTCACACACACGCGCACCCACACTCCCCGCTCAGCTGGTCAATGTCAGGCACTCCTATAAGGTGGTGCAAGGTGCTATTTTCAGGTAGATGCCAGGCTTACATGTCCACACACGTTTCACCCCAACACACACACACACACACACACACACACACACACACACACACACACACACACACACGTTTCACCCCAACAAACACACACATGTGCACACACGTTTCACCCCAACAAACACACAGGCACACACACATATGCACACACGTTTCACCTCAACACACACACACACACATGTGTGCACACACCGCACATATGCCCGAACACCAGGGGAATCTCTTTAATCAAAGACCATCTCTGGCTACCCCCATCTCAGATGATTACACATTGCCAAGGTCACCATGACAACCCTTGGAGCAGGTGGATTGCTGTCAGGAAATGCCACAGCTGGACAGGTGGGGGTTGGCTTTTAACTCCAACTACACGCTTACAAGAGCTAACACAAGCTATACATTATTAAACAACAAGTCGCTCTCATTCTCTCTCACATCAAACTGACAGACATGTCTGCATTACCAGGGAGGGGCGTGGGGGGGGAGGGGCTAGGGGGTAGAGACAAGGAGAGTGAGGTTTTTTTGAGTGACATCATTTTTGGGTTTTTGTTGAGTGTTCTACGCTGTTCTAGTCTGTTTTGACAGATGCACTCTCTGCCAAATGCACCCATGACAACAGAGATGTATGACTCTCACAAACACCGCGGACACTCTAGATGAATCACCCTGTGCATCATCCACAGATAGGGGCTTCATTATTAATGAGTGCTTTTTATTAAAAGGAAGGGGGACCACATTTTGAATTGTG
This sequence comes from Clupea harengus, assembly GCF_900700415.2. Classification (NCBI taxonomy): domain Eukaryota; kingdom Metazoa; phylum Chordata; class Actinopteri; order Clupeiformes; family Clupeidae; genus Clupea; species Clupea harengus. The sequence continues at coordinate 24,992,427 of NC_045168.1, forward strand.
GCCAGGAGCAGCTTTTAGCACAGCTTTCGGAGAGCCGGAAGTTATTAGATACAAACATTAAGAAATTCATAATTGGCTCTAAACTTCTACATTCAATTAAACTCTGTACTTTTCATCCTTTTGATATTCAAAAATAGCCATTCAAAAGTCCCTCTGGAAGGGTTACGAAGTATGGAGGAAAGCTAGCTAATGCAACGCCTAATCAGTCCGCGGAGTGCTTTTCGCTACAATACCCAGCGTCACACAGTACACTGCAACTACTTCCAGCACATTTCTGTAACGGTCTGAGTGTTTTTACACAAACACTACTCAAGAATTCAGTATTCTATACACAGTACTTACACTCCAATCACTGATTGTAATTTGCACAAATCCTGCTCTGATCAGTAGCACTCTTGGTCCCATCTGACTACCTGCCTCCTCTCCACTGGCTAGCAGTGTGGGGATATGCCACACTTCCTTTCAGTCGCAGCCAATTATGTGCTCAAGTAATTCATTAATTCAAAATCAGAGACGATGAGAGGCACGGTTCCAATGCTTCCTGTTGATCCAGGAGAGAGAGAGGTCCAGCTGTCTGTGGAGATCAAAGCAGGAGAGACATGACATGCAACTCTCCCTGAACGCAAGGACGTGGCCATTTTTTCCCCTCAGCATTTGTCTCCTATTGACTTTGTGAAATGAATAGAAAAGGTGAAAAACAGAAAAAGAGGGGTTAGAATAAGAAGATAAATAAAAACAAATAAAAACAAATAAAAACAATGACTACGCACCACCCCACCCTCTTCCCAGATGCATACACAACTCCCAATCACCCACCTTGGAGATTTCCCCCGCACATCAGCGCCTGAAACAATTACCAACAGTGAAAAATGTTCTATCTGCACGTGCCCCAAATTCAGTGCCATAAAGGTTACTGGAAATGAATTTAAAAGCCTAAAAGAAATCACTCAAGGATGTAATTGGCAAAGAGGGGGCTTGTGCATGATAAGTATTGTAGAACGGATTTCACGCCACTGTTCCTTTTTTTCCCCGGTCTCTACCAATGACAGTAGATAAAAAGCTATGCATTAAAAACGCCCCTCGCGTGAGGTTCAGATGAAGCTTGTCAGTCTGCCTTTATTCCAGTGCAATTAGAGGCACAAGAAAGACAGGATGAGCGGCCGCATACAGAGAATGAATTTCCATTGTTGCTTAGTGCCAAAGTGTTAATGCAGGGGCTGGGTCACGGCAGGTTCACGCGCCTTGGAGACACACCACCAGAGAGCCAGGTGCTGAACGCCATATGGCTGAAATAGTCAGAGGCATTCAAGAGTTCAAGAAAAGTAAAGAACACGAGGTCTTAACGTTTGGGAAACAAATGTCCATCTGTAGCTGTTCAAGCACACTACTTCTGAGCAAGTATTCTAGAATGCAAAACGCTTCATGATCTCTCGCTTCTGAAACCGAATGAGCTGAAGGATTATCCAAAGGTCCTTTTGTTTATATGTTGTGCGCATATTATATTTGTGTATATGAGTCATTTTACCTGACATTATTATTGTCATAACATCCATTTAGAATGTTGACTTTCATACAGTGCTTAATACTATTTAAGTGCGCCGGGAATTTACTAATGCTATGTAAGTGGTCAACGATATATATATATATATATATATATATATATATATATATAGACTTAATGTAGATGAAAAAAAAAGAAAAATGATACCCTATGAATTCCACTTGAAAGCAATATATTTAATTTATGATGAAAAGGTCCTGGCTTGAGACAAAAAAAAAACTAAATCTCCCAGTGGCTGTTGTCGGGACTTTAATATTTTCTCCTACAGGAAAACCTGAATACTGAGTAGATATTCAAAGCCATTTGCCTGAGCTACCTTGTTTACTAGTACCCTCAGCAACTGCACCAACCACACTACAGCCCACTAACGCACCACACTCTCCGAGCGGGGGTAATTAACGTAACAGCTGCCGAAAAACTACTAAATGAAAACAGGTGGCTTCCCCGCAAAACTGCTGGAAAGTCGTTAACAGAAGTGTCATTGTTCTTCTGCTGCACTTGGCAACATTGGCTTTAATTATGAGGGAGCGCTGGGTTCGGAGGAGTGAAGATGGCACAGTGATTTGCCATATTGCCTGACATGCTTAAAACAGCACATAAAAGCCCAGGGACACAATGAGGACGCTCATCTGCACAGAAAAAGACAGCGGGGGAGAGTAACGGAAAGACTACAGAGAATGGAGAGAGAGAGAGAAGACAAAATAAAAACACAAGGAGCTATTATGAGATGCCTTCAAACGGGCAATTGCACTTAAACATCTTGGGCTGCTGTAATGGCGGCAGTAATTTACGCAGCAGGAGTGCAGGGCGCTGTGCCACTCTGCAGAGGCGGGGAGTTCGACCTGCTGGAGAGTCATGCCGAGTTTTGACTAGGGCGCATATGCTGGCAGGCCCGATGAACAGACACACATAAGACCCAAAGCCAATGACTTACACAGGGGCTGCTGAATGCCCTCTGGGGCCTCTCTCATTAGCAGTGTTTGGTCATAAGCACGCGTGAGCCTCAATGATTCATCAAAAGGATTCTTGGGGAAAATGAAATGAAAAGTGATGCCATTCTGTGGGTTCCCAGTGCTCATAGTTTGCAAAACTATCATGCTTTTTCGTTTTTTTTATATAAAATAGTGATAATCTTCCAGAGTTTTAAAAGATTTTTTTTGCCAAAAAGTCAGCATTCACAAGAGTAAAACATCACCTAAAAAATGGCGAAGTTAAACCTTCTTTTGAGAAGTGTGATAACATGGCTCCAGGTGCCCGTGAATTTATTCATTGTGAAGAAGGGTTTAAGAGCTTAGCAGAGAAAACTTGGCTGATTACTTCCCGACACATATTTTTCACCCACTGAACTTGGCAAAAGGCCTTTCATATTAAGCAAAGACAAAGGACATGGTGTCCTGGGGTTTCCTCTACTTCGTTCACTCTGTTTTGCACTTTGTTAACAGAAAGTTGCAGTGCATTACCTCATCCTTACAGTAAGAGGGGAGATTTGGAGCGCATAACTCTTCACAGACAGCTCATTTTGTTAAAACCAGGAAGTCTCGGGCCCAGCTAGATAGTTTGTCACCAATAAAAATGATCACTTGTTGAGATTTATTCTGCTAATGAAAAAAAAATGTCTCTGCATCTTGAACCTGCCTTGTAAATCAGGCTTTCATGACAAGGCTGTTTTACCTGAGTCAAGTTCATGTATAAATATGAGT
>NC_045168.1:25000687-25003187 GCF_900700415.2 Clupea harengus
GTGTATCTGATATTGTCTTATGACACAAGAGCTAACTAAGCTATGATGTTGTGTGTGTATCTGCCAACCTCCATTCCACTAGAGGGCGTGAGCATCAGTGTACGCCGCCACCTGAGGCCCAAACCAAGCGCTGCCTGTCAGTCAATACCTTGGCCTCTCTCCGAGGACACACACTTCCATTGATTAGAGCCCTTCAGTGTCTGCGGAGTTCACTGAACCTTTAGACACTTGTTCTTCTTCTTCGTTTCATTCTCTCCCTCTCTCTAAAGGGTGAGCAGTAGGACTGAAGACTTCAAAGCTCATTTTTCTAGCGCTTCCTCCCCACTGGATTCTGCATAGAGCGCTAAGCAAAGGTTAGCGCTGACACCTCTGTCAATAAGTCTCTCCCTCAAACTAAACCCCCCCACCGCCCCGATGCTCTCTGGAAATGTCTGCTACTCCCCAGACTCCTCGGCATGAGGCTCACACCCCAGCACACACCACACAGGGTAATCAAACTCACTATAGTCACTGCACCCCAGCACACACCACACAGGGTAATCAAAGAGTCACTGCACCCCAGCACACACCACACAGGGTAATCAAACTCACCAGTCACTACACCCCAGCCACCACACAGGGTAATCAAAGAGTCACTGCACCCCAGCCACCACACAGGGTAATCAAAGAGTCACTGCAACCCAGCACACACCACACAGGGTAATCAAAGAGTCACTACAACCCAGCCACCACACAGGGTAATCAAAGAGTCACTGCAACCCAGCACACACCACACAGGGTAATCAACCTCACCAGAGTCACTGCAGGCCAAAGTAATTACAGCTACGCTACATACAGGAGCAGGTCTGCTTCCGAACCATCCCTGTGCTTTTTTGATAAGAGTTTTCAAGCTTGCATCTCAAAAGCTTGCAATAAGATGAATGGGAGTTGAGAGATTAATGACAAGAACTATCAACAGATCAGCTGGGTTTCTATCCAACTCAAGACATCTGTGCCCCTTTCCATCTGCTGTGTAATGGGAATTAAAAAACATGGACACTCTCCTAATCAAGGAGTTGTGAGCAGCAGTGGGTTCAAAACTTGAGGGCAACTTCAACAGAAACATGTAATAAAATCTCAACAAAAGTGACTCTTAATAAACCAGTTTCCATCAATCTCAGTTGCATTATTACCCTTCGCGAACCGGATTAACCCCTCCAGCGATTCATTTCTCATTCGACTTAGAAGATTTTATAAGCATTTCAAGATTCCCTCTTCGAAAAAAAAAGTTGGATGGATAACCCAGCTATTGACACACTGAATATTGTGAGAATATGGCCCTGTAGTATATGTTTGTGTACAGACAGCAGGGAAAAAAAATGTCTCCGAATGCCTGGTGTTGAACGGGATGCTGCCTAGTGCTAAATGAGTAAAAAGCATATTGAAGGAAATGCACTCTCTGGAGGAGGTCTATCAAATACTCCTCCTCCCACACTGACATTATGAAGACATGAAGCTAATTTCACTGCTGACATTAAAGATCACAACGCAAACATCAAAACATAGAGATAGAGGGATGTGATGGCAAGAGAGAAGGAGAACATGGAGATAGAGAGAGTGATGGGGAGAGAGAAGGAGATAGAGAGAGTGATGGGGAGAGAGAAGGAGATAGAGAGAGTGATGGGGAGAGAGAGAAGGAGAGAGAGAAGGAGATAGAGAGAGTGATGGGGAGAGAGAAGGAGGTAGAGAGAGTGATGGGGAGAGAGAAGGAGATAGAGAGTGATGGGGAGAGAGAGAAGGAAAGAGATAGATTGATGGGGAGAGAGAAGGAGATAGAGAGAGTGATGGGGAGAGAGAAGGAGATAGAGAGAGTGATGGGGAGAGAGAGAAGGAAAGAGATAGATTGATGGGGAGAGAGAAGGAGATAGAGAGAGAGAGAAGGAGAGAGAGAGAGTGATGGGGAGAGAGAAGGAGAACATGAAGATAGAGAGAGTGATGGGGAGAGAGAAGGAGGTAGAGAGAGTGATGGGGAGAGAGGAGATAGAAGGAGAGAGAAGGAGATAGAGAGAGTGATGGGGAGAGAGAAGGAGATAGAGAGATAGAGAGAGTGATGGGGAGAGATAAGGAGATAGAGAGAGTGATGGGGAGAGAGAGAAGGAGATAGAGAGAGTAATGGGGAGAGTGATGGGGAGAGAGAAGGAGATAGAGAGATAGAGAGAGTGATGGGGAGAGAGAGAGATAGAGAGAGTGATGGGGAGAGAGAAGAGGAACATGGAGATAGAGAGAGTGATGGGGAGAGAGAAGGAGATAGAGAGAGTGATGGAGAGAGAAAAGGAGGTAGAGGGAGTGATGGGGAGAGAGAAGGAGAACATGGAGAGAGAGAGAGAGTGATGGAGAGAGAGAAGGAGATAGAGAGAGAAGGAGAACATGCAGTCCTTGTATGAGAACGACAGCAATAGGGACAGATCTATGCCATATCTCCACTGATTGATCGGAGTGTAACCAGCGTCTGAAATGCGAT
>NC_045168.1:25007669-25017669 GCF_900700415.2 Clupea harengus
TGGTGTGACTGCCTTTTGTCGATAGGTCCTTGAGGCTGTGTAAAAAAAAAAACGCAGCTGAAATAAAAAAAAAAAGTGACTCATGCAGTCAAAACTCAACAGCTTGAACAAGCCAAACACAATGGACAGCCGAAGAAAGAGAGAGAGCCAGTCACAATCCAAGCACAGAACATTGAGGAAAGCACATGTTTTCACTAAACACACAAGCAGAAACGGGAAAGCCAAGGACGCACGCCGCCCCACCACACGCCAGAGAGGAGGCACAGCACAGCAGAGCAGAGCAGAGCAGAGCAGAGCAGAGAGCACATGGAGGCTATGTGCTGAGGGCTCGGGTTGGAGCTCCAGCAGGGTTTGGGCTTTGATTTACCTTCGGTCTCTGGCACTGAAGGGCACTACGTGGATTCCCAAGGGTCCTCCGGCATTAGACACCTCTACCAGCTCTAGCATGTCACTGTGAGACAATGGTGGGTGAAGGGGGAGGTGGAAGAATGAGACAAACATAAGGGGATGAACACACACTGGCACACTTATCCAGACAATGACAAACAAAGGCTGGGGAACACAGGCCTAAAAACAGAGAGAAATAAGGCAACTGCAACCAGAACCTGGCATGGCCACGGCACTGTGTCCCCCTGCCATTATAATTTAAGCAGCCCATTAGAAAGCCTGGGTCGATGAGAGACCCAAATAGACACTTCAATTAAGTGATTAGGATCAGATTCAAGGGCTGCATGGCGTAGTGCTCTCTCTCTCCCCCCCCCCTTCTCCTCTTGGTGGGGTGAGAACACCTGCCTGGTCAGAGCACGGGAGGCATGCGGGAGACTGGGGGTAACATGGGGGAGGTACACATTCATGTAACCATGGCAACAACAGCGTTTCAACAGTCAAGTGATTCTGATTTGTGTTAGGGTGGAGCATGACCATGAGACAAACCAGGGACACTGATGGGTCAGGCAGTAGAGGAAGTGTGCATGGTTCACACACACACACACACCTCCATGATACTGAAATCCAAACTTGCTCTCAATGGCTTGAGATATGAGCATGCATGTGTAGAATATAATATAAAAGCACATTGAGAACATTGAATGGAAATGTGCTGTATGAATGTAGATTATTTACCATTCATCATTTAATATTATCATTCAAGGGACAGAGCATTAATGCATCATCCTCATCATTAGTACTTCCTGTGAGCAGCCATGAGCATGGTGAGACCATAGAACTATGGAGACTTAAGTACTTCCTGTGAGCAGCCATGGACATGGTGAGACCATAGAACTATGGAGACTTAAGTACTTCCTGTGAGCAGCCATGAGCATGGTGAGACCATAGAACTATGAAGACTTAAGTACTTCCTGTGAGCAGCCATGAGCATGGTGAGACCATAGAACTATGAAGACTTCAGGCAAATGTGAGATGGATGTGAGCTGTGACACTAATGACTAATGAGTTTAAACCACTTACACAGCACTCTGATTATCCCATTTTTCTTATGACAGGTTTACTAGCTAGGGTTGAATGTGTGTGTGTGTGTGTGTGTGTGTGTGTGTGTGTGTGTGTGTGTGTGTGTATTACTCACTCTAACGAGACAGGAGTGTGTTCTACGCAGGAGTCTGCTCGTCCAACAGGCTCAATTCTGCCATTCCGCTCCTCCTCTCTTCTCTCCTCCTCCTCCTCCTCCTCCTCTTCCTGGTGCACAAACATAGGGGGAGAAGAAAACAAGTGCAAAGTGAGCAACACACTGTAACACACTGTAACACACCTCCTACCCTGAGCTGTGGACGAGAGCCTGTCTGGGCCTGGGTCTGCATGGCATCTCTCCGTGGCCCTCTCTCTCTCTCTCTACTAGTGGAGTGAAAGGCAAGGGCATTCTGGGAAATTCAGCATCATTATAAACTGCATATGGGGGGGGGGGGGGGGGGGGGTTTGCAGTACAGCAATGCTTGCCAGGTCAGAGTTCATCAGTTAGGATAATTGAGGGCATGCGCATTGTTGCAAATAATATTCATCAAACGTTTAACAACTCTCATTAGTATGTGTGTCTGTAATATGCGGTGTGTATCTGTAGTCCCGAGACAAGGCCAGGAAGGTGTCTAGACAGTGGCTAGGAGTCTGAAACGGGTTGTTAGCCACTGGGATTAATATGCAGCCTCTTCTCACCTTTTACCTTTCCCATTTCTACTCAAATGTCAAGCACATCTAAATAAGCTCCCTGCACCTTTCTATGGAGATGCATTCTGTGTGTGTGTGTGTGTGTGTGTGTGTGTGTGTGCACATGTGAGGTGCAAGAGAGGCTATGCATCTTTTTCCATCTTGAGAAGAGGTGAGACTGAGTTATGAAAGTAAATAAAAAAAGAGTCTCAGTAGCTGTGTGTGTGTGTGTGTGTGTGAGAGTGAGGATATAGAAAATGCTGGTCCATCTGTTTGAAGTCCACATCATGCAGCAGTGAGCCTCTCATATATGTACTTCCTGGTGTTTAAAGTCACTGGGATATACTGTGGGCTTAAGCACATTGTGCTGCATCAACACATGAGTGTACGGAAACAATGTCAGGTAAGAGAGCTACACGAGGATTTAGTGGAAGCAACCAAAGCAGAATGACAAAGGGATAAAGATATTCAATGAAAGGCAGGATTATTGTTTTTGGTTTGTTTGTTTTTTAAAGACAAATTAGTGCCATTTATGCACTATTTATGTAATCCAGAAAGTGATGAAAGAAGGAAAAAAAAAACACTCCCAGGAATAGAAGTTCAGGATGATTCACATTTATCATTACTGACAGTGACAAGTAATTAACTCCAAAGCACGGTGCTAACGGCAACTGCAGTCCAGCAGCCTGCTTGTTTTTGTCTGAATGACAATTCAGTGTGACATGACAATTCAGTGTGACATGAATGCCACGGCTCTCCTGAGTATCTCTATAACTGCACAGAGCACAGCTGTCTTCACCAGCTCATGGAGAAAGACACGATTTCTGAGAGATTACAAAGTAAGAGAGAGAAGGAGAGGGAGAGAGAAGGAGAGGGAGAGAGAGGGATGCTCTTTAAAGTCCCGCTGCAGATACTCAGAAGGAGGTACAATGGTAAGAGAGAAAGAGAGAGAGAGAGAGAGAGAGAGAGAGAGAAAGAGAGAGAGAGAGAGGGGGCAATCACCATTCAGACATCATCAATGTCAGTCTTTTCTGCCTCTATCTCCAAGTCTGTCATACAGACTACTCCCCTCCTCCCTCTCCCTTTGTCTGCCCATCCTGTCTCCCTTCTTCCACAGGACCAGAGAGGCACGTGTTGTTCCTGCCGACCCCGTCGGGTCTATCATCAGAGCATAACCTCTGGGTGTCACAGATGGCGGAGGTAGCCCCTCCCTCCCGGCCGCCATGATGGACAGCGTCGCTGGCCTATGGTCTCCTGAGGATGGGGCACACCCTTCCCCAATGCACCCGTCACATGATGAGTCCAATGTCCTTCAGCTGGAACCACTACGGCAGGGGCGAGGTGCCACCGGGGTCCAGCAATAAGATGGCTGGGTCGGGGCCAGGAGGCTCCCCGGCGCTGCCAGGAATGGTGAGGTTATGAGCCTGGCCCTTGAGGTGGCTGGATGCATTAGTTTATTGAGGTAGGCATTAAGAGTTGGCAGCAGTCTGGATGGAAGGCTTATAAAAGAGAGCAGTGAAGGCACTGCTTCTATGGGCAGAGGGGAAGAGGGATTATTGGGCTGGATATAGAGAGAGAGAGGGAGAGAGCGCTCCATTTTAACAGCTGCTGGTTCACTGCCAGCCAACGGTCATAGTAAAACAGCTCCCTCTCCCTGGTGACACAGCCAGGCTTGAGGGAGCGACGTGCAAGTGTAATGAGATGGACTTCAAATGCATGACACACACAGACACACACACACACACACACACACCCACACACACCCCCACACACAAACACACACACACACTCCCTGTTTAGCTCAGAGAACTGGCCACGGGATTCAAAAGGTCAAAGGGTACAAATATATACACATACATACACAAAGGAGGACCCTGAAAACAACAAATTAAAAACATAGCTGAATTTAAAGTACAGAGCACACGATAGAGATATGATACAGCTTTTCGACCAAATGCTTTCTTTCACACAATCTCCAAAAATATGTATAAAGCCACACACATTTCCTCAGCCCAGTGGCACAGAAGAACATACAACACTCACACAATGCTTGCTGATACACTTACACTTCCTCAGACTCCCTTCCAAAACAGAGCTCAGAAAAGCACCAGCCCAAAGGAGCATGATTGTCACATCATAGCTAAGAGGACAGGCGGGCTCCCCCTCAAACCCCACGCGCCCATATAAGGTGAAAACTCAGTCTGATAGGTCTTTGCCTGGTTGTGTATAATCTAATTATTGGCAAGTAGACATCTGTTTCCAGATGGGACCAAAGATATATAAGGTCGTAAGATGCCAAGGCTGAGACTGAGATTAAGACATATCAGACACTGACATGCACTGAAAGACAGCCACACACACACACACTAATACCGCCTCATACAATTTATTCTTAAAAGCCATACAATGGTGAGATGGCTATAACAGAAACGATTTTAGTGAATTGAACAGCAAACTTCAAATTGACAGAAATAGCCCTCACTGGATGTGCACTGCATACAATTTGGCCTGACATTCAAGCACCGGACCGACATTGTGCCAGAGTATGAGGTCCGTTTCCAAAGAGGAAGTGGCTGATTCTGCCATGATACAAGAGCTGGCACGGTCACTCCCAGCCCCACGAAGAGCCAGAGGAGGCCTGGGAAGGGGGTGCTGGGGCTCCACAAAGAACCATAATGGAGCTCCTGTCCCTCGCAGCAAACTGCCATTACCCCAATTAAGTCCTGTAAGTGACTAGCTGATTCAATTGAAACTGACTGGTGGCGTCTCTCCCTAAAAACCCCCCTTTCCTCCCGGCCAGGTCATTTGAATCCACCATTAAAACTACCCTCTTAGAGCAGTTCATGTATCACAGCTCAGTCAGCTTTTCATTTTGGTCTTTGCCTTTTCCCCAAGACAGTTATTTGAATTTATGTTGGCAAACGGATGTTTGGAGACAGGGGGGGCAGCGTTCTCAGTCAAAGTCATTAGCAAAGGCCACGATTACCCGGCTAATGTAATTGAAGCTCTCAAGCACAATCCAGCTTGATCGCTTATGGAAAACAATGAGGGGGAGCTGGGTGTGCATAATCTGTTGTGTACAATTCACATTTCATACAGTAATGCAATATGAATTTATTTCTATTAGAAATATTAACACATCATTTGTGGGCTAGTGCCCTTGAGCCATGTGCCATCATAGGCATCGTCGTGACTTATAAAGTCTATTCCTCACTCGTGATGCTAGACCACAGGAAAAAAGACACAATTGTGCAGCAAGAAATATAGCATGGGTGTGTCAGCTGAAACACACCACCTTGCACACGGCCTAAAGGTGGGACAGGTGACAATGGCCATCCCTCCACCACGACACTCCAACGACTTAAGAAAACTTCACTGTGGAAACTTAAAGGGGTTCACACTTTCCCTGGGCACAAGGCAGAGGAAGAAAGCCCCATTCTGTAATGAGCTGGCAACTCTTCCTTACCCACCTCAGACCACCATGCAGTTATTACAGACCTGACAACGACCTCCGACCCCACCAGGCCAACCTCCGACCCCACCAGGCCAACACTTCCCTTCCCTCCAAGACTGTGTCTCATACTTTGTTTTTGAGTTCTACATGAAATTCAGGTTTTTTTTTTGTAAAGCTGCCCTGTGTGTTTTCGTCCAGTGGTGCTGTAGCAACTCACAGACTCACAGAATGAGATGACGTGCATTAGTAGTATAGTATATAGGCATGGAGATTTTCCTGAAATATATATTTGTGTGGATAAGATTAAGACTAAATTTAAAACGTCAACCTGAGACTTCAGCTTACTTTGGTCCATTACTCCTGCTGATGCGTGCGGCTAGTTCCCTCACCAATATGCACATTCAGAACAAAAGTCGAGCTGTTTTGTCAAATGGTGCACAGCATTGTGTTACAAGTACGCAGAAGTCTATTGTTTATGGGCAGAAGGTGCGATGCAATTTCCTGCTATTCATGCGTGGACTTGAGTGTCTCCATCCCACCTCTTCAAAAGAACAATCTAGAAACAGGAGATTGCACTTTGGTTTTATTTCCCTTACTCAGCAAAGTCATCAAACATTAAACTACGCTATTCTTTTTGTTTTGTTTTTCCAAGGCACAGCTGAAGCTGTATAAAAGTTTCAGTATGATGATTAAATAATATTAAAAATTCACACAGGTCCTCAATGCCATTAAGTAAATTAAATCAGGTATGTGCATGGGTTACATCTGTAGAAATTGAATAGAGCAAAGTGGAGAAATGTTGGCTGGCATCTGGGGGCCTAGTCAGTCCTTTATCCCCTCCTGGTCAATGAATTGCATCTGTGCAGAATACATCATCTGTCAGCTACAATTTCATATCAGCCGAGGCATATCTATCAATGACAAAGTACGGTTTGGTAGGGCTGCTGTATCGTTAAATTGCACTTTAATTAAATTAGGCCAGCTAATTATGAGGGTTTAAATCAATCATAGAGTCAATAACAAAATGTGGAGCATGCCTGGTCTAAAAAGGCTCGCTCCTCATCAATAACCACAGACAGGGCTAGAATGTTCTTTCATGGAAACCCAAGGGGTTTAAAAAGGGTTTGAATGATTGACAATTAGTTTCCCACAATCTTTCCTTTGTCTAAGGCCACTACTACATGGTCCTTAAACAAGTGTGTGTGTGTGTGTGTGTGTGTGTGTGTGTGTGTGTGTGTGTGTGTGTGTGTGTGTGTGTGTGTGTGTGTGTGTGTGTGTGTGTGTGTGTGTGTGTGTGTGGGGGGGGGGGTGTTAGTGGATAACAGAATCTATATTGTTTGCAAGAGTACTCTATTTTCTACGGATGGGAGGGAGAACAGCTGAAAGAGAGAGGGAGAGAACATCCTGCTGACAGAGCAAGGCCCAATTGCAATGGAACCTCGGCACATTCGGTTTTATTTTAGGATATGGACACGTCACGGTGTCCATGTCTCTGATATTTTCCTTTCCTCTAATCCTGCTCATTCTCCAACTCATCTGCCTGAGCACCTTTCCCTGTAGTTCCAGTGAGTCCGCTGCTCTTGTAGAGTCTAGTGTAGGTCCTGAACAGAGTTGGGGCTCCACGCTGATTCTCACAGATAAATCTTCATCTGAAGGTAATGGAGGGGGAGGACCGGTGTCTTCACGCCATATGGTACTATTAATCTAGCTTTGTGTCAGGATGAAGGTCACTGATTATATTCATGATTACCAAAAAGAAACAAAAGCATCAGTTTCGGCTGAAAATAATGATATATGATGCAAAACCAAAACATGGATGCAGATGATAAAACATCGATGCAAACATTTTTCTTCCTGTAAAATCAATGACAGAAGGGTAAGATGTTTTAATACATCCTTTCAACCTAAATGCGACCGTAATAAAACGGATTACAAATCTTGTTTTCACATGAGGGATATAAAAGCTAGCCAAAGCTGGCCTGGTTGGCCTTGGATTTAAAAAAAAAAAAAAATGAATTTTACCCAACAATACAACAATATTACAGAACTGGAACACAAACATTCCCAGATTGCAATCATCCTCAAAGTGTTCTATACTCTCAAAGCAGCCCTTTAAAGGCTCATAAAAGCAATGTTTAATCTCAGTAGAACACATGCTGAATCATATTAGCAATGCTCCCTGTGAGTGATTAAGTCCGATTAGACTACATAAATCTGAAATACATGTATTGACAACCATAAATTTCCCTTAAATACACACACATTTGCAACGTCTTTGTTTTCTATACACGGTCATATTTTCCATCCTACTGGCATGAAAGAACACTTTCATTAGCTGGATAATTCACAAAAAAAAAAAAAGTGTGTCCTTTCTGAAGAAATTAAGCAAAAATTATAGCCAAATGAAAATAATTAAAATAAGAATATCAGAGGTAGAAAGTGCAAGGGTAGAAAGTAAAGGTGTGGGAATGTGCGCTTGGAGAGTCACTTCCTCAGTCGCTAATTAACACCCCACCGAAGCGACACAAAAACTCCATCCAATCATTGTTGCAAAATGAGGTGTTTGAGGAGGTAGACACTTCACATTCAGCCATGAATTCTAATATCTGTCTCTCGGACGCTGAAGCCGCCGCGCTCTGACGGCTCATTACACTACAAGCACTGGCCTTTTGTCCGATTAGCTATTGTTTGCTGTGTCTAGTTCTATGGCTTCATTTCCCAGAAGCACCTTTCTCTAGTGTTCATTTGTTTCCCATGGAAGGACTGAGAAACAGTAGGAAGAGGCTTGTGGCGTCTCGTACCTGGTACCCAGCGAGTGCGGTGGATCATTGGAATGAAACACACATCTGGGGCTACTTGATCATAGCACACACACCTTCCAAAACAAAAGAACTTCATTATTACAACTGAGACAAACAATTAAGACAAACTGCTCTCTGCTCTTTCGGGGGAACATTCAATTTATGAATTTACCATTTAATGAACTAACTGGTTACACCGCAGTTGCGTGACGATATAACTGATTCCCATATGATTCCGTACCATATATGGATGTGGCACACAACCAGAGGTGTAAAAAGTACTGAAATGTTGTACTCAAGTAAAAGTACAATTACTTTGATGAAATTTTACTTAAGTACAAGTAAAATTACCCATCTAAAAATCTACTCAAGTAAAAGTAAAAAGTAGTTAATTTAAAATGTACTTTAAGTAAAAGTTACTTAGTTACTTTCAACAACTTGATGGGGGCCGCTCCTATATAGTGCAAAAAAGGACAAGGGGTCATAAATCCAATACAAAAACTAGTTATTTTTTATTAAAGGAGAATCTTTAGAAATATAAGTGCAATGACATTAAACATGTCAAACATTAAACATGTCAACACAACATTTAAGAACTTTTGGGAGGACATGTCAAGACATGACAGCTAAAATAAAAAGTTAAAATACCGCTGCCCCACTTAAACTTGGGTTACTTTACTTGTGTCCACCTTTAGAGCATTAGTCTACAAACTTCTTGTTGAGTTTGAGCAGCAGCTGATTTTCAAGATGAGTAGAGTTCATCCGGGCTAGCTTTGCATTGAACAGCAATCCAGCACAGCTGAAGAGTCGCTCGCAGGCGGCCGAGGCAGGTAGGCCAGTATTGAGTTTCAGGGACAGTTTTTTGATATTCTGAAAGGCGTTCAGCAGATCCATATTGACTGAGACACAGGCTAGGTACCCTTCTAACTCCCCTGTACCTTCTGGACTTCATTGAGGAAAATAAATCATCTTCATCTGATGAATGTTGTCCAACTTGCTCCAGCCTCCAACATCCGGTCAAGGTGTTGTCTGACATAGACTAGACCTGTAGAATGACAAACAACATTTCTGACAATTAAGTATTGAGCTGCCATCAAGATTCAAGAGTGCATCATAACACAGAAATAGCTATAAATAGCTACTTGAGATGACAGAACTACAGTATACAGAATTATAGCATTATTTTCTATTTCTACATGCATCACAATTCATAATCCTCAATTCTTGCTAACCGGGACCCCTTAGCATGAACATGAAAGACGTGCACGTTGCAAAGCCACCACTTATCGTTATCAATATCTGACTAAACATCGTGATAAATTGCAGATAACGACATACACATTGACTTGTCCAACTGTCTGAAAACGATGGTGTGCGCATTCACATTGTTCTGTTTCAAGGCATGGGAGGCAGCCAAATGATTAGCCTAATATCAGTTTATGTGGTGTATTTCATTGCTGATGACTGATCTGCAGTTTTTAACACAATATGAGAGACTGAACATAATAATTCTATGACCTGAAACGAATGGAAGACAGGAATGCTATTATTAGTCTATTGGATGACCGCTGTCGACGTTAGCATACTCAGG
>NC_045168.1:25022669-25027669 GCF_900700415.2 Clupea harengus
ACCAATGCAGTCTCTTCAAAACTGACACACACACACATAGGGATGACAACCAGACCAATGCAGTCTCTTCAAAACTAACACACACACACATAGGGATGACAACCAGACCAATGCAGTCTCTTCAAAACTGACACACACGGTTTCCAAGTGGTGTGTGGACTTCTGATGGTTGACAAACACATGGATGGTGTCTTTGATCCAACCTCATGCTCATATTCCATAAAATCAATCTGAGGAGGGACTATGGCCTCCTCCACACTGCCCCTAGTGATTAGACTGTTGTGTGTGTGCACTGTGGGATCACCACAGAGAGGGTGAAGGGTCGTAGAGGGTGGAAGACAACTGCATGTCTCTGCACATGGAGGCAGAGAGGTGAGGAACTCGTTCTGTCACGGATATCCTAAAAATATCCCTGAAATTCAACACCTTACACGATCTCTGTCCCCGAAGTCGGTGTTGAACTGGTGCAACTTGCCGTCAGTATAAAACCATCTAAGGAAGGGAAAGGTCTGTAAACTAACTGACTTACTGCTTAGCCTATCTCAGTTCTCTGAAGCATGACAAATGTTGAGGCGCCTTTAGAAAAGACACGATCATCACTACAAAAAAAACTGCACTTTTTTTAAAACCTGTATTCGTACTGAATTACGAAAGCATTCAAAAGCACTTGAACAAACCGTCTCAATGAGTAAAGCACACTAACAAACACAAAACACACAAGATGCTCTTTGTTAGGTATGACCCGATGTGTGCAGCTCTAAACCTTTGGTCTTAACTTCAATTCCTCCCCTCCCTTCCCTTCTGTCTCCTCCTCCTCCTCCTCTTCCTCCTCCTCCTCCTCCTCCCTACCACCAGTAGGCCCGAGCAGCAGCAGTGAGCGGAGCCGAGCGTGGCGGTGGCGGCCCACTCCAGAGCTGGGTTAATGGACTAGAACTGTTCCAGCTCACTGCGTGGTCCTCACAGCAGAGCCCCACTGCTCGTTGAACAACAGCACACACTCCTCTGACAGGTGTGAGAGAGGTGAGGGGGAGGAGAAGAGGGAGAGGGAGAGGAGTCTGCACTCTGGTGGAAGGGACAGGAAGAGGAAGGAAGAGATAGATGACTGGTGCCGTCCTGCTCATTGTGTTCACTGCACAGTGCTGACCACACGCAGACACACACACACACACACACACACACACACAGACACGCAGACACACACACGCAGACACACACAAGCAGACACACACACGCAGACACACACACGCAGACACACACACAGGCAGACACACACACACAGGCAGACACACACGCAGACACACATGCAGACACACACAGAGAGACACACACACAGACACACGCAGACACACACACACGCAGAGACACACACAGGCAGACACACAGACACACACGCTGACACACACACACTGACACACACACACAGACACACACAAAGACACACACACAGACAGATGTACATGCAGACACACAGACAGAGACAATCAGACAGACAGACAGACAGACAGACACACCCACACACACACATGGAAAACTGCAGTGCAAAGCAAAGTCTCACTCACCATCCAGCTACATCTTGTATGTCCTGTTTGTATGGCTTTTTAAACTCCCTCAAAGCAATAGTAAGGAGTTTTAGTCTAAAACTAGCGAGTTAACTACCTAAAAGGCATGCAGAAATCGTGCAAACACCAACCAATAGCCCAGATAACACTGATAAAAGCTTGTAAACATACTAACTGGTGTCTTTTGGCGATACAGTGGAAAATGTTGTGCTTTGAAACCTTTTCCAACTATTTCCATTTCCATTTCCATTTAGTCATTTAGCAGACGCTTTTATCCAAAGCGACTTACAATGTATACACATTTTACATTTTACACTGATGGCACACTGCACATCAGGAGCAATTATGGGTTCAGTGTCTTGCTCAAGGACGCTTCGACAGGGAATCGAACTAGCAACCTTTTGATTACTAAACGACTTCTCTACCTCCTGTACCACTGTCGCCCGAATTTCCCAGGGTGTTTCCCGGCCCAGAGCACAGACCTGCATGGAGCATAACCTGGACGGCTAGTAGACCCAACAGGTCTGTCTGTCCATGACCATAGAGCATTACAAATAAAATAAATTATTATTATTATTATTATTATTATCTACATGAATTTGAAGATGATATCCAAACTAGTGGCCAGTAAAAGAATGCCTAAAATGTGTCAAATGTCATAGTGTGGCTTTGACCAGTCATGGGGTCAGCACGGAGCCCTGCGCTGGTAAACAAAGGGTGTGAGAGGCTAAATGGCTCACATGTATGTTCAGATACAGAGGGAGGAGAGAGATGAAGGGTTCACATGTGTGTTCAGATACAGAGGGAGAAGAGAGAAACAGGGTTCACATGTGTGTTCAGATACAGAGGGAGGAGAGATGAAGGGTTCACATGTGTGTTCAGATACAGAGGGAGAAGAGAGAAACAGGGTTCACATGTGTGTTCAGATACAGAGGGAGGAGAGAGATGAAGGGTTCACATGTGTGTTCAGATACAGAGGGAGAAGAGAGAAACAGGGTTCAAATGTATGTTCAGATACAGAGGGAGAAGAGAGATGAAGGGTTCACATGTGTGTTCAGATACAGAGAGAGAGGAGAGAGAAGCAGGGTTCAAATGTGTGTTCAGATACAGAGGGAGAGGAGAGAGAAGCAGGGTTCAAATGTGTGTTCAGATACAGAGGGAGAAGAGAGAAGAAGGGTTCAAATGTGTGTTCAGATACAGAGGGAGAAGAGAGGTACAGGGTTCAAATGTATGTTCAGATACAGAGGGAGAAGAGAGATGAAGGGTTCAAATGTGTGTTCAGATACAGAGGGAGAAGAGAGATGAAGGGGAATCAATCAACAGCAGTTCTTTTTCTCGTCTTACCTCTGCAGTGAGCAGTAACTACATTTGCTGACGAACAACAGGTCCATCTGAAGACAGAGAGGGAGAGAGAAGGAGAGAAACTGACAGAGGCAAGTGAAAAGGGGAGATAAAGAGAGAGGGAAAGAGAGAGAGGAAAAGAAAGAGAGATAGAGGGAGAGAGAGAGAAGGAGAGAAACTGACAGAGGCAAGTCAAAAGGGGAGATAAAGAGAGAGGAAAAGAGAGAGAGAGAGAACAAGGCCTGATCCCTGGTGCTCTGCCATTTACGCTGTGAATAATCACGGAGCGGAGACCACTGACTGACACACACACACACACACACACACACACACACACACAAAGACACACACACACAGTGGGGCACCAAAATAACCTTTCAACTGAAACCAGGCTCAACAGTGTACACACAGCAGCACCTACTGGCCAGGTCTATTGTGATGTCACCGAGGCACAATACACACACAACATGAAAAAGGAATAGGTCTGTCTGTGTGTGTGTGTGTGTGTGTGTGTGTGTGTGTGTGTGTGTGTGTGTGTGTGTGTGTGTGTGTGTGTGTGTGAGAGAGAGAGAGAGAGAGAGAGAGAGAGAGAAAGAAAGAGAGATAAATAGAGGAATATAGAGAAAAAAAAGAGGAGAGAAATAAAGCTGAGAGTACCTTTAGTATGATGCTCATGAAAAGGATCAGTAAACACAAAGAGCGATACAGAGAGAGATAAAGAGAGAGAGAAAGAGAGAGAGAGAGAGAGAGAGAGAGAGAGAGAGAGAGAGAGAGAGATACAGAGAGAGAGATAAAGAGAGAGTTAAATAAACCCCAGGAGGGAGGCACACAAGCAAGCGTGGAAGAAAAGACAATATTTCTGTTTCATTCAAAGTGAGAAAACATTTAGAAATCAAGAGAACACAATGAGGGTCCATCACAGTTTATGGATCTCCTCTCTTTGTTCCTCTCGTCGTGTTCTTGTGTGTGATTCAAGGCGAGGTCTCACACAACACACAGCAGAGAGCAGAGAGCAGCGGTGATGGATGCCAGGGGAATGTGAAACCCTTCTTACAGGACAGCTCCCTCCTCGCCACAGCCAAAGACACTCACCTGCTCTCCATCACGCTGGATATCTGACTCCACCTATCTGAGCAGGCGCAGGGTGGGGGGGGTTGAAACATGTAAAAACATGTACTGTACATTGAGTGTGAGAAAGAGGGATGGACTTAGTGGAAGAGAAGGAAATGAAAGCAAAAACACAAAACAAAGAAAGGAGGAGAGGTCACCTGCTGTATTCAGGTCTACTGAGAGAGAGAGAGAGCGAGAGAGAGATTGGGATTTGAAGTCGCTGCAGTCCGTTCCACTCCACTGGGCCAAATATGCCTGGGGCATGCCAAGGGCCTCTGTGCCCCCTGCATGCACACACACACACACACACACAGAGACACACACACACACAGACACACACACACACACACACACACACACACAGACACAGACACAGACACACTCACACACACACCACACACCACACACACACACAGTGTCCCATCTACCATGGCCAGTGCTACTTGTATTACCAGGCAGGTTAGCTAAGTAAATATGATTACTAAGTAAATATTATTAGCATTACAAACTCTATTTCGATGATAACAAATCAAACAGAAGGAGCGGATCGGTGAGGATAATTGATCATCTCACCGCTAGTGACATTCTTTATTTTTGCATCCTTCTTTTGTTCAGTCAGTTTCCCAGTGTTGCATGCCCTTCCTCTCAGGCATCAGCCAATTAACCACGGGAAAAGGCTGAAACAACCTGATTTTCTCTTGTCTTCTTTTTCACTACCTCTCCTTCAGGAAGTTCAGACACAGAAAATATGCTCAGAAAGACAAGCATTCCCTTTTCATTTATGAGGAGTGAGACGGGCAGCACAGACAAGGTGCTCCATTCAACCTCAAAGCACAGAAAAAATGTCTTCTCTACCTTTCGCTGAGCTGATTACTGACATAATACTAGATCCAGTGAAATAGAAGGTTCCAGAAATGTTCCAGGGAGTCATCCTGTTTTGGAAGCACAACAGAAGGACCACTGACCAGTTCATCAGACACACCTTACGGA
>NC_045168.1:25032669-25050169 GCF_900700415.2 Clupea harengus
ATCAGATGAGTGCCCTATTTACTGCTGGTTCCTGCTGAAGCCATTAAATGACACTGATTCAGAAGGGGCCCACAAACACAGCAAAGACAGCAGAGGCAAAGTGAGGACTTGGCATGGGCACTAATGAATCAAAGAGGAATGCCAGTGAACAGACGCACACCACCACCGCTGCAGAGCGCAGTAGGGCAGCGGCGGGCATCTACACCACTGAGAATCAGGTGTGAGACTAAGGTAACCCAAGGGCTGGCACTGAGCACGGCTTACACTGGTCTGTGATCTCAAGCAGACAGCCCTGAGAGCGCTGCCAGCTGTTTATTGAAGAATCCTTTGAGATCCTGGCCAGGTTAAGATAACTAAATACAAGCCAGATTGTCCACAACACTCAACATATATATCCCACATCTAATACCTAAAAACGCTGAAAATAGACACGTAACATAGATAGAAATAAATTATGAAAATAGGACAAGTTTCACATAGGAAATACCAAATAAATGTTGGGACACATCCCAATTCATTCCATGCTCTGCCACAGTTAAATCAGTTAAATAAAGACGGTTAAAAACAGAATCGCATGCATCAAGAGAGGAATGGCTCTCCTCAATCATAACGCACACAGACACATCCAAACAAGACAGACAGTCGCCTATGGAACTGTGCCAAGATCAACAACAAAGCCATTCCCCACCACCTCTGGCCTTGACATTTTACCATCCGCCTCCACAACTCACACCACCCCCACCCAACACACACACACACACACACACACACACACACACACACCCAACACACACACACTGAGAGAGAAATGAAAGGTAACAGCTTTATTTTCTCTTTGTGGTCTTTTATTATTTCCCCTTCAACATGGAAGTGTTCTATAAGCTTACCAAGGCTGTGACACACCAAAACTACTCTTAAATGGGATTATAAGGAAACGTTCAGAGACACACTAATCGCATCCAGGGGAAGCGTGTCACATTCCACTCACGCCACCTTCCCTTCCTCCCCTCATTCTAAGGGCTGAACGATTAATTGCATTTGCGATTTAATCGCGATATGATAGAACGCGATTTTTAACCGCAACGTTCGCGATTAAAAAACGTGGTCTAAAAAAAAAAAAAAAAATATTATTATTTTTTATTAATTTTTTTTTTTAAGATGGTACATTTTGCACACAGTGTTTAAAAAGTGCATGCCTAGTGTTTATACTTAAAATTACTTTTTTAAAATTACTTAAAAGCACAGTGGCAAAGCCACCGATTTGTTGTTCTTGTTTCTGTAATGAGCAGTTAAATAAAAATGTAAAATGTTGGAAAGAATATTTTACACTAAATGTATCTAATATTGTGTTGTTCATATTTAAATCATTCATTACGTTTTGTTGGGGAAAAAAAGAGAGAAAAAAAAAAATCGCATGTTAAATCGCAATCGCAATATTTTGGTAAAAAAATCGCAATTCGATTATTTTCCCAAATCGTTCAGCCCTACCTCATTCCCCCTCAATTCATCTTTAAATTGCCGGTATCAAAAAGGCAAGGTGTGCACCATCATTGTGAGGGGGCAGCCATTTTGAGCAAGTTAATTGGACATTTTGTTTATTTGCCACGGCAGGGAGGCTGGATGGGAAAACAGAGGATGAGTTTCTAAGTCATCAGCAGCCCAAGGCACTCACCTGACCTGGGACTCAACAAATTACAACACATGCTTTCCCCATCAGGAGTCTTTACCACAAATGCCATCACCATCAGGCTTCAGATCCTGACTTTCGTTCGCAGGACACAGACACGATGACCGGGTAAGACTGACAAAAAGGCATCACTTCAATCAGTTCAATTCAATTCAAATCAAGATCAACTCAAATCTACTATTAACCGTCAATCGCCATCTTTCAACTCAACACTTTCTATTTGTGAATAGGGTGGAACAGTGACATCATTGAGGGAAGAGTTTATGAAAAGAAAAGGACTGAGAACTTGCTCCAATTCCAATGAACTGACAATAGCCACATCTTGATTAGCTGCTGACAGCTAGACATCTCCTTTGGCCAAGCAGGGCCAGGGTTGCCAAAGAAAAGAGAGCTGTTGGCTCTACCGCTGTGTCCATCATGACTACACACGTCTCAGTGGTGCACTAAAGTGATGGCAGTAAAAAAGGTCATTCATTAAAAGAAGCCTTAACCTAACATCAACACTCGTATTAATAATTAAATACTCTCACACTTGGTAAAGATAACTGTTCCTAATTTAGTGAGTGTGAGTGCTGTGTGCGTTCACCTTTCTCTCCAGGCTGTTGGTGCCGGTTCCACTAATGGTGTTGTGGGCGCTCACCTTTCTCTCCAGGCTGTTGGTGCCGGTTCCACTAATGGTGTTGTGGGCGCTCACCTTTCTCTCCAGGCTGTTGGTGCCGGTTCCACTAATGGTGTTGTGGGCGCTGGGCTTGAGGAAGCCGGCTGTGGTGGACCAGCGCGTGGGGTTCTTCCTGGACGGCTCCTCTGGACGCAGCTGGGCTTCAGTCAGGGCAGCCAGGGCCGGGTCGCTGCTGCGCCGCACGTGCAAGGGCATGTCTGTGGAGGAAGAGGAAGAGGGACACCAAATAAGGGCATGTCTATGGAGGAAGAGGGAGAGGAAGAGGGACACCAATAAGAGCATGTCTATGGAGGAAGAGGAAGAGGAAGAGGGACATGAATAAGGGCATGTCTATGGAGGAAGAGGAAGAGGAAGAGAGACACCAATAAGAGCATGTCTGTGGAGGAAGAGGAAGAGGAAGAGGGACACCAATAAGAGCATGTCTGTGGAGGAAGAGGAAGAGGAAGAGGGACACCAATAAGAGCATGTCTGTGGAGGAAGAGGAAGAGGAAGAGGGACACCAATAAGAGCATGTCTGTGGAGGAAGAGGAAGAGGAAGAGGGACACCAATAAGAGCATGTCTGTGGAGGAAGAGGACGGAGGGACACCAATAAGAGCATGTCTGTGGAGGAAGAGGAAGAGGAAGAGGAACAACAATAAGAGCATGTCTATGGAGGAAGAGGAAGAGGAAGAGGGACACGAATAAGGGCATGTCTATGGAGGAAGAGGAAGAGGAAGAGAGACACCAATAAGAGCATGTCTATGGAGGAAGAGGAAGAGGGACACCAATAAGAGCATGTCTATGGAGGAAGAGGAAGAGGGACACCAATAAGAGCATGTCTATGGAGGAAGAGGAAGAGGGACACCAATAAGGGCATGTCTATGGAGGAAGAGGAAGAGGACGGAGGGACACCAATTAGTCTTTAAGAACAGGATGGGGGTTAATTTACACTGAAATAAAGACAGGTATTTGAACACATTCTTCTTTTCGCTTCATCACAGAACGCTCAGTGAAGAACACAAAAAAAAGGATCTTTTGATTAACCCTTTAGTCAATATGCCCTGCCAAGATGCAAGATATACCAAAAAGAGGGAAAAGTATGTCTGTGTGTGAGTGAAAAAAAAGAGAGAGAGAGAGAGAGAGAGAGAGAGGAGAGACAGACAGGGCGAGAGGCGACATATATAAATGTCAGAGAATAGTTTGTTTGGAAGGATAATGTGGAGAGTGCAGAGTTCCAGGAGGATCCACAATGTCTGAGATACCATGAGAGATCAAACTGGCTTGGAGGTGATTCAGCAAGACAAGAGAGCAAGCCAGACAGGCAGAGGGAGAGAGAGGAAGGGGAGGGGGTGGGGGTGGGGGCACCATATGTATGAAGTGCACTGTAATGGCTTTGAACCTCTGGGCAGGTGTCTGACACTGAGACTGGGGCCCGCATACATACATCTGCAACAAAGCTTACGCAGGTCTTTGTCAGGTCACTATTCTCTCCTGATCATTCTCACACTCACGTCCATGTTCTTATTCACGGCTCATTTTCCAACTGTCAGAGCCTGTCGCACAGCCAACTTCTAGGAGATAGGAGCAGGCCGCATACTGTTACAGCCAACACACACAACCCTGTCTGTGGCTGGCCCCCTCAACGCCAGTCTAATAAGACATTTGAACACACACCCCCGTCTGTGGCTGGCCCACTCAACGCCAGTCTAATAAGACATTTGCAGTCTGGAATCCAGGCTTATGAACAACACCTGTCCAAGAAGGAAACGCTTCAAGTTGTTTTAGATCATCTCCAGCTCTGGTTCGTAAAAGGGCCATATGGGTTGTGTTTATGGCTTGTTATGACTGCACTCTGTACATCCATAATTATGCAAATAGCGATACTACCACCTGTCGTCTTTTAACAGTTACCCAACAGCACATATGCCTACTGGCTCAGCCACAGCTGATACACAGAGCCAGCATATGTGCTTTATTACTGCGTCGCCCACTCTCACATTCACATACCAAGGTGGCACACAGGACGCTGTTATTTAGAAACAGTTTCAAACTAGTGTGCTTGTGAGAGAGGGAGAAATAAATAAAAAGAGAGTGCATGTCAGTCTGTGTGTGTGTGTGTGTGTGTGTCTGTGTGTGTGTGTGTGTGTGTGTGTGTGTGCTAGTCTGTGTGTCTCTCTCTGTGTGTGTGTGTGTGTGTGTGTGTGTGTGTGTGTGTGTGTGTGTCTCTCTGTGTGTGTGTGTGTGTGTGTGTGTCTGTCTGTGCCTGTGGGTGCTAGTCTGTGTCTGTGTGTGTGTCTCTCTCTCTCTCTCTCTCTCTCTCTCTCTGTCTGTCTGTCTGTGTGTGTGTGTGTGTGTGTACAAATGCACACAAGTGCAGTCAAAGGCAGTTAAAATACTGTGTGTGTATGACGAGGCTGTTCAGAACTGTTATTTAGAAACAGTTTTAAACAAATGTGCTTGTGAGAGCACCATATCAGTGTGTGTGTGTGTGTGTGTGTGTGTGTGTGCGTGTGTGTGTGCGTGTGTGTGTGTGTGTGTGTGCGTATGTTCGTGTTTGTGTGTGTGTGTGTGCCTGTGTTAGTGGGTGTGCCTGTGTCTGTGTGTATGTGTGTATGTGTGCATGTGTGTGTGTGTGTGTGTGTGTGTCTCTGTGTCTCTCTGTGTGTGTGTATATAAATGCACACAAGTGCAGCCAAAGGCAGTTCAAATACTGTGTGTGTGTGTGTGTGTGTGTGTGTGTGTGTGTGTGTGTGTGTGTGTGTGTGTGTGTGTGTGTGTGTGTGTGTGTAGGGCAAGCCATGGCCCCTTCACTGTTCTGCTTCTTTTACACCCCCCCAGAATTCAATCATGATGTTTAATACACTTCCCCCGCCAGTGGTCAGTTCACGTGCAGGTCGAAGCTTTAATGACATCTTCCTCTGAAAATCTGTAATTGTAGAACACCCATTCCAACCCCCGGGGTTCTATTAGATAATGACTAAAGAACGCCGGACAGCCCGGGACCAAGGGGGGGTGGAGAGCCCGGGACCAAGGGGGGGTGGAGAGCCCGGGACCAAACCCAAAGCACTGGGGACATGTGGGGGGGGGTGGAGAGCCCGGGACCAAACCCAAAGCACTGGGGACATGTGGGGGGGGGTGGGGGGGGGGGGGGTGGACAGCCCGGGACCAAACCCAAAGCACTGGGGACATAAGGGGGGGTGGACTGACTGGCATCTGCATCCCCAAGCTTTCACCTCCCTAAATTTCATTACAAATTACGACAGTCAGGATTGCATTCAGGGAATTTGACACAGCCCGAGTCTGCCACAGCAGGAAACGGACGGCACCGAGATGTCCTGAGGCCTCTAATGCCTATCCAGTGACAAGAAAAACAGACAGACAGACAGACAGACAGCCATACACACTGTGTGATAATTGGATCTGACCAATAGAATCGGTAACCTTGTCCCAGACATGTCTGCAGATTCTAAAAATCACTGAATGGATTTGATTTCCACATTTTTTTTCACCCCCCCCCCCCCCCACTTTCCATTCCAAAGAAGGCCACATCGAGCCGCCTCTGGAATTCCTTGGGCTGTGAGAATGGGAAGAGACGATGGGCTGTGAGAATGGGAAGAGACGGTGGGAAATGCTGAAACGCTGACCAGATGTTCTGGGTCACAGAGAAGAGGAGGCCAAAAATGAACACAGAGGCGGAGGAGGAGGAGGAGGAGGAGGAGGAGAGCATGTTTTCTTTACTAGACTGACTGAACAAATATGGAATTCACCGAGCGGGTGCTCTGAGTTGCTTTGAACATAGGAGAGGAACAGGTGGCTTTCAAAAGCGGAGCCTTGCTGGCTTGTAAGCCTGCTGCAGATTACACACACATATGCTCAACTTTATTGTGTGCGTTTGACTCAACCCTTACCTTCACACCACCTCATCTCGACCTTACCTATCCTTTTGTCTTCTCTAGCCTCTCCTCTGTAGTCTCCCAACAACACAAGCTATTAAAGACTGAATGGATAAGTGCAGTGCCTCGAAATGGGCCCGTCCCCAGTTTAATAACCTACATGACCACTTAAGACAGAGTGGCCATTGATCTCTGTGGCCCTGGGAGCCTCTAATCAGATTACAGCCAGGGATTATAGCCAGGGATTATAGCCAGGGGTCAACTCTCCTTCCACCGATGCCCACCTGGTCAAGATGAACACCACACCTAGGGAAAGCTTCTTATCAGCTAATATCTACATATCTCATCTTGCCCAGCTACTACAGGGGAGGCTAACCTAAACCGTACAAACAAGGATCCTGCTCCAACTCTTCTTTAAAGTATGCGTCAGGTACATTGTTTGGATTGGTGGGGCTATGTTTGTCTCCAGTGGCAGAACGCCCACACTCTCTATGCATCTCTCAGGTCTCCAGTAATAATAACATACAATAAAGTTCAACTTCAGCAACAGGGCTCTTTAATATATTACTTTCAAGCTTCCAATCAGTTAGATTGCTGGGGTGCCCGGTTTGTCCTTGCTCCGGTAACCTGCCAAAGGAGAGGAGCTCCTGACAGTATGCCAGGAGAGTGTAATGGAGCTAATGTATATGAATGCTGATCAAGACAGACGCCGAGAGAGAAGGCAGAGAGTGAAGCAGCCAGGGGCATCTACAGTGAAGGGCAGATGGGGCTATGGAGTTCTGTGTTCTGTTCTAGAGTGAAGGGCAGATGGGGCTATGGAGTTCTGTTCTGTTCTAGAGTGAAGGGCAGATGGGGCTATGGAGTTCTGTTCTGTTCTAGAGTGAAGGGCAGATGGGGCTATGGAGTTCTGTTCTGTTCTAGAGTGAAGGGCAGATGGGGCTATGGAGTTCTGTGTTCTGTTCTAGAGTGAAGGTCTATGGACTTCTGTTCTGCTTTAGGCTGGTTCAGTTCACCAGTAAGTGTCTCCTTCCTTCACTGGGCGATATGATGGATCAGCGCTGGACATGATTTCTGACGCAGCACAAGCAACCTGTCCACTCAGTGAGCTGAAGCTTTCAGGAGGTGTGTGATTCACGAGAGGGGTGGAAGCTTGCAGGAAGTACAAAATGAAATATAAAATATAAAAAAGACAGACCGCAGAGAGTCTTAAAAAAAAAAAAAAGAGTCATCCAACATCTGACATAATGAAGCTCTTAAAAATCTCTCAGTAGTCTAAATCTAATCTAAATATAATCTTGCACTTTTGGGTGAAGAGGGAAGGAAGGAGATATAGACATCATAGACATCACTGCCACAGAAAGAGAACATTATACTAATGTATAACTCCATACATGTATAGACATCACTGCCACAGAAAGAGAACATTATACTAATGTAGAACTCCATACATGTATAGACATCACTGCCACAGAAAGAGAACATTATACTAATGTATAACTCCATGCATGTATAGACACTATAGACATCACAACAGGAGATATGAGCTGTGGAAAAGAAGCTGTGGAAAGGAAAGAGCAGCACAGAATTATTTCAAAATCACAGTATGACAAGCAGAAGAGAGATGAACAAATCATGGGTCTTCAACGTGGCATGCATACAGCGCTGGGTTAAGGACACAATAGAAGGTGGGGAACAGCATGGAAACATGTCCAATAGAAGGTGGGGAACAGCATGTCCAAGGAATGCGAATGAGCAAGCAGTAAAAAAGCGGAATGAGGAGAGAAAGGCGCGTGGGTCCGAGAGCCTGGAGT
The DNA here is from genome assembly GCF_900700415.2 of Clupea harengus. Classification (NCBI taxonomy): domain Eukaryota; kingdom Metazoa; phylum Chordata; class Actinopteri; order Clupeiformes; family Clupeidae; genus Clupea; species Clupea harengus. Next base: position 25,040,720 of record NC_045168.1, read on the forward strand.
CCAAATGAGACCTGACTCATCTGGGTTGACGTTCCCCACACACGCTGGGGCACCGGGTTGGCATTCACACAGAGGGGGGCCAATCAGAGTGACACCCCAGCTCATACACACACACACACACACACACGGCCACAACCAGCAGAACTAGACTGGAATGCAGTCTCTCACCTCACCATCTTGAGAGGTTTTCAATCAGCAAAGCAAACAGTCCTGCTGTGCTAACACAGGAAGCTGCTAAAACGAGTAAATGTCATAAAGGGGCGAGTCTTTTTTTTTTTCAGGGCCCTGGGGAGGTCACCTTGTGGCTCTGCTGCCTTCAACCATACGTTATAAATCTACCTCAGGATGGGACGGCGACCCCACAATGTTGTGATCATAAAGGCCATTACACAGCTCATTACAGAGGCTCTCTAGGAGGGCAACACTGCACACACCCTGAGGAGGAGAGGAACGAGCCCCCACTGCATAGAACAACCGAACAACCATCAGCACAACCACTTATGTCTGAACGACATAAACAAAGTAATTCCACTATCAAAAGGGAAATGGTTGGAGGGGAAATTGACATGAAAATGGCAGTTCATAAAACACTCAACTTGAGGACATCCACCTTCACATACGCGCACACAGACAGTCCTTCTGACAGAATGTGAGTCATATCGTCAATTTGCCAAAGCAGTTTTCAGAGCCGTTTCTGTGACAATGGCCCCAATGCCAGAGTTCATTCCCTGGCCTGATGTAATGCTTCATCTGCGATGCTGAACCTGTGCAGTGTACAATAATTGGCACATGGGGGAGATGACACTTAGAGGTCCATGTGCAATTTCCAGTATCTATACATGAAATGGATCTGGGGAAAACATTCCACTACTGCTGTATGACAATGAAACACACACATTCAAAAACTCTCGGAAAGATCAGGAAAGATGTGCTGTGACAAGGAAGTGAAAGGGGGTCGAAAGGTCAGTGAAACATTTAAGAAAACAGAATGGGAGTGAATAAGGTAAGTGCGCGTGTGTGCGTGTGTGTTTGTGTTTGTGTGTGTGTGTGTGTGTAGTTGTGCGTGTATGTGAGTATTTGAATATCATGTTAATTTGCATTACATAAATCCTATGAATAAACAAAACAAAGCTAATAAAAAAAAGCACACACAAAAAAAAAAAAGCGAAATGAAAATACGAGACATGCATCCAAAAATGTGGAAGCTCTGAAAATCTAGAGAAAGAAACGTTCCGGTGGAGTAAGCATTGAAAGAAAGGTGAATCCCCTTTTCTCTGTGATGGCCGGAGCCAGTCGAGCCCACTGTGCTGGGTGGGGAGCTGGCAGGCTGCGTGGAGGAGGAGGAGGAGGAGGAGGTCATGTCAACGGGGGTCTGCGTACCCCCACAGATAACTCATCAGGTTCTCCCGACTGTCAAGCCCAATTTGGCCTCATCAGTGAGGCAACAGTGCTCTGACTCGATTAAGCCCCCACGGCTGCTCCGTGGGACTCAGTGTGGCTCCACCAACACGACACAACACACTGCAATCACGAAGGCAGCCTCACCCCCCCCCCCCCCGAGTCCACCGAGAGAAGAGAATAAGAGACCTGCAAGCATTGGCAATGCCAATTCAAATCTCTCCAGCAAACTGAGCTCTTTCTACAGAATTCAGACCAAACCTAAACACTATAAACACTAAAACAATGTACCAAGATGTGTTTCTTTCACCTACGGCAATGAAGAATACATCTAACAAGAGAGTCGAATCGAGAACAGAACTGCAAAAAGGCTAATTTAAGACAACTGCACAAAACACTGCATGTCAAGGCAGAATATAAATCCAAGCTAATTATGAAAACAAGAAAGGAGTAGTACCATGACAGTGGATGGCATGCTTAAAACCAGACACCTAACCAAGTGCAGCCGGTCCTGATCTCATTTCAGAAAGTCGGAGAAATTTGAGCCAGGTTATTCGTTAAAACTCCGAAACACTGCCAAATCAATTACTCCCCTGGTTGCCATATTGGACACAGATCCATATCTGGCGGTTTTGTTGACAGAGCTAAGCTAGAAAAACAAAACAGAATGAAGGGTTTGAGAGGAAAAAAAACTGTTTGTACAAGATCAAAGCATGTGATTTTCCAGGCCAAAAACAGCATTCGTTTAATGATTCATTAGCCTGAAGTTTTTCCCCCTGATTCTACGCAGACGACTTATCTCTGGGTTGATCTGTATGTGGAGTGGCTGAGAATATGATGCAGGCCTCATTTGGAATGGGGCGGATTAGTTCTGTGCTCAAAGGCATTGTGGAGCCAGGGATAAGATGACAAAAAGAGGGATCAAGTTTGAAGTTATTTAAGTTACAGCCTCACATCCTAAGCGGATTGTGTACAGGGACACGCACATTAACAAAACTGCAGTTTGTTTAACAGGTGCACTCTTTGGATACACAGTGAGGTAGAGGAAGAGCAGGACGAGGGCCATCAATTTAAGCCCTGAGGCAAACAAGGATACAAAGTCACATTTGGCTGGCAGTCCTCACCAAAGGCCCTTACCGCCTTGGGCAGCATCCATTCCCACCCATCCATGAATGCAAATAGGCCGTGTGTGTGTGTGTGTGTGTGTGTGTGTGTGTGTGTGTGGTTATAGAGGGACTGAGATACAGCCAGAAATAATGGCAGGTCATCAGCACCTCAATTATACTCAGGCAAAACAAAAACAAAAAAAAAAAACTACAGACTAACAATTCACTATTTAAAGCAAAATTGAGCTGCTGTGAAAACTTGCCTCGGCTAAAATATATAGTGAAGGGAGAAAAAGCTATAAATGAACAATGTGAACCTAATAAGAAGTCCTCATCCCCTCATTGTAATTGTTCTTGGTCAATAATCAAAGAAACAGAAGCCTGTTCATACCTTGCTTCTGCTTTTATTCATGAGGAATTATGTTTTTCACTGAACGCACCTTTAAGACACTTAAAGGACTTAAAAAAGGAAAAAAAAAAGGAATTAAGTGAACATCTCTATATGTAACCCCACCCCACCCCCCGAGAGAGGGCGTTTTCTTTGCCAGGTTTTATAATGGACCATCCTCCTTATGTTCATGCACCAAAAGAGCTAAAAGGCTAATAACTCATTTTAATGGACTTTTTTGGGATGGTATATTGGCTGTGGATGAAAGGAACAAACAAGAGCAGACCAGAGGAGTTTCTCAGAGAGATTAGGCAGAGAGACAGACAGAGAGACAGACAGAGAGAGAGAGAGAGAGAGAGAGAGAGAGAGAGAGAGAAAGAAAGAAAGAGAGAGAGAGAGAGAGAGAGAAAGAAAGAGAGAGAGAGAGAGAAGGGGGTAGAGAGAGAGAAGAGGGGGAGAGAGTGAGGCCCCTAGTTTACTGAGGGGAGTTTCATCAGCATATGTGGCCCCGATAGGGAATTTGAAATGGGGAGCAATCTCATCAAAACCCATTTGCAGAGTAATGAAAGGTCTGAGCAGCCTAATCCCCAATTAGACTATTCACACTCAGAGAGGGACGAGTGGAAGAGAGGGGGAGAGAAGGGAAAAAAAGAGAGACAGAAATGGGAACACAAGAAAATGACAGCCATGGATGCTGTATAATGTGTGTTGTGTTGGTGTGTGTGTGTGTGTATATGTTTGTTTGTGTATGCATGTCTGTATATGTACTATTCATTTACAAACCACTGGGGGATGGCAGGCAACAGAAAGTGGCTTTGAAACCATCTTCATTTGTTTTCACAAACCCACACATATTGAGGGCTTGGCTTTGCAGTCAGTCTTTGAATTAATGGGCTGCGGAGACAGAAGCGTGTGAACGCACATGACTCTGTGACATTGTTAATGATCTTCTGGAAGCTTCCACTGAGAACAAGATGGAACTGGTTTAACAAGACCTCTGCAATATATCACCACATTTTTTCTAGTTTCCAAACCAACGAAGCACTGATGTGTGTCCTCCTCACACTTTTCTTTCCCCCAGTAGGCTGTTATCATTCTCAGGTCTGCTGTACTTTTTTGGAAAGTGTGTTAACAGCGATAAGGGCCTCGAGGCACCCCCGGAATATGAGATGAGATGTGTGAATTACACCAGGTTGTGACATGTCACAGAAGCTAAAAAGAAAAGGTAGAGAACAGAGAGGAGAGAGTCACACTGAAACCGTACGAGTGAAGGATACCACTTCACAGCTCCAATAAGACCCTTCGAGTGCGGATACCACTTCACAGCTGCAATGAAATAGCAAAACACTGTTCAAACTTTAAACTGCATGTCAATGTACTGTTAAACCATCCTTATACAATTATGACTGCCACTGATGCCTTGGTGACAATTGCAGGCACTGCAAAAAAAAAATCAAACCTACAAAATAACCTACATTAAAAGATAAAGCTCACAATGAGTCCTGTAAACAAAATGGCGACGTCCATTACCATCAGGAAGTAAATTGGGCCTTGGCTGTCCGGGACTCAGCACTGGCACATACACTCAATCTTACTACATCCTTCTTCAACATTTTTACAACTGTCTCTCATTCAAACAAAGACTAAAACACGTTCTCTCTCTTAGTCATTCAAACAAGGACTAAAACACGTTCTCTGTCTTAGTCATTCAAACAAGGACTAAAACACGTTCTCTCTCTTAGTCATTCAAACAAGAACTAAAACACATTTTCACTCAGAATTGCAGCTGTAGAGTATGTCAAATGTAGCAATTTGTTCAACTCAATCCAGACCCAACTGTCTATCTGCTTGACAGAAATCCCCCATAGTTCTCAGAGGAGATCTTAGTTATAGCCGGCCATGCAGACATAAACAAAAGCAAGCATGAACAAAGTGAATTTTAGCTTTGGCCTATTAGCCATAAAGTACTCCAAACGAGGCCATTTCCTGAAGTCTATTACGGAGCATGGGAAGATTACAATTACAGTCTTTATGTTCTTTTATTAAGTGTCTGGGGAGGTTGGTCAAGAACACGGGGGGGGGGAATGCATTCCTAAAAGATAAGCAACTCTCTGCGCTTAAGCTGAAGCAGAAGTTACATGACAACTGTTTATAGCTTTTTGACTAAAAGTTTGGATTAAGGAGGACTTTGACACCCACTCCTGGCCTATTCCTGTGCCCCAAAGAGAGTCTACTGACAAAGATAGATGGTTAAAAAGGTTACTCTATCCCTTATATGCTCCCAAACTGTGGCCATGAAAGCCAACATAATGTCACTCACAATTCTTTCTGCGGTCCCTAGTTTGAGAACCAAAATAAAGCAGCAAAAAGGCTGGAGCAGGCCCAATCGTGCACTAGTAAACTCTTGACCATTCTAAATGAAGTATCTGAGGGGATGAATGGAAGGTAAAACCACTGGGATCATGACCAATCCCCAATGCCCTTGGATGTGAGTAACATGGCAACATTCAGGGACATATTTCCCAATAAGGGCCTTTCAAAAATGACAGACTTTTGCTTTAAAAAGTATCCTGGGATAGGATCCTGGGATATCACAACTGGCATAGATATGATGACCAGTAGCACAGGGCCAGGAGCCTAAATATTTAGTAACAATTTGGAAAAGGAAGAGAATAAAGGGGCCCACTAAGAAATGTAGTCGACTGGTGTGAATATAAAAAACTGCAGAGAGTGTGCATTAATGTCCTCTGCTAAAGCTACATGACTGTGACGTCTTTAATGTCTCCAGCTAAAGCTACATGACTGTGACGTCTTTAATGTCCCCTGCTAAAGCTACATGACTGTGACGTCTTTAATGTCTCCAGCTAAAGCTACATGACTGTGACGTCTTTAATGTCTCCTGCTAAAGCTACATGACTGTGACGTCTTTAATGTCTCCTGCTAAAGCTACATGACTGTGACGTCTTTAATGTCTCCTGCTAAAGCTACATGACTGTGACGTCCTGCTAAAGCTAAATGACTTTGACGTCCTGCTAAAGCTACATGACTGCGACGTCCTGCTAAAGCTACATGACTGTGACACCCTGCTAAAGCTGCATGACTGTGACGTCCTGCTAAAGCTAAAGCTACATGACTGTGACAGAAAGCTAAAGCTACATGACTGTGACGTCCTGCTAAAGCTACATGACTGTGACATCCTGCTAAAGCTACATGACTGTGACATCCTGCTAAAGCTACATGACTGTGACGTCCTGCTAAAGCTACATGACTGTGACATCCTGCTAAAGCTACATGACTGTGACGTCCTGCTAAAGCTACATGACTGTGACATCCTGCTAAAGCTACATGACTGTGACGTCTTTAATGTCTCCAGCTAAAGCTACGTGACTGTGACATCCTGCTAAAGCTACAAAATATGCATGAGACAGTGTGGTTTTTGCTTTTGTCTGACAAACCTGAATCAAAACAAATGTCTTCAACGGAGTTAACTGCTTCAATCTCATGTCATTAATGAGTGCAATGGTCTGATTTATTCTTCAATCATATGAAGAACAATGATGTTATTCATTGATTCCACATGAGTGAAAACATCTCCGCTTCTGTATCAGAAGCTTTGAACATTTCAAGAAAGTAGAAATGAAGCAATATCATGCCAAAATGGAACGCACTGCTTGGTTGTATGTGGAACACTGAACAGCGGAGTGCTTGAGTCATAGCACTCCTTGGAGTTTGTGGAGAGAAGTAGTTATTTGAACCAGCAGTGAGCAAAACTTTCTGAAGGGCAGCGAGAGAGAAGACGAAATTGGCAATCAGGCACTTGTAGCCACAGTTATCAACCCGCAGTGATTTTTTTTCTGATATTAGTGTTTGCAGATAGCATTGCAATCTTTACCACTATTGAAGGGCAAGATTGAAGAGAGGCCTTTCTCCCGAGATGAGATGGAGCAGGAGGCAGAGAGAGAAAGAGACTAGGTGTGAGATGAGACGGGATTCAATGGGATGAGATGATGCCTTTGGCTGTTCAGATAGTTAGCCCGGAACTAGGTTATAACCCTAACTTGATAGTTACAAAATGCCAAACCCGCTTGAATATATTCAAAAGCCATGCTTGAAGACTAAAAGGTTGTTTCAGAAAAAAAAGAGATTCACAAAACCATACAAAAGAATTATAGACAAATGTATACACATCCATACATTGGATTTTGACAGAACTGGGCACCAGAAGTGTCACTTTTTGCAACATTATATCCCTTTTGGGCCATCCACAGCTAAACATAAACTGTTCCTCACTTTCCTCTTACTCAATTCAACTATATTTTCATTGCAAAACAGACAAGCAATTCCAAAGAAAAACAAGAAAAAGACAAGAGAGAGAGTGAGTGTGTGTGAGTGAGTGAGTATGTGTCTGCATGCATGGATACATGCAAGACATTTATTATCATAGTATTATGTTACACTTCCTAGCGACCTTGCGAGGGGTATAGATTATGGCACTCAGGGATGAGTTGAGCTGCTGTCTGCTGGTTGCCTGTCTCCCCTTCTCTCTCTCTCTCTCTCTCTCTGCAATCTATCCCACTCCCCCTGTCTCTGGGAAGAGTTGCTGCCTACCTGCACGTCCTTTAATGACTTCCATGTGGCCTCGGTGGGAGACAGAGGGATCCCAGAGGCCAGCCACTAACCAAATTGATTAGATAAATGTTGGCCTGCCCACAGGTGTCTGCTCTGTCCCCCCCCCCCCCCCCCCCCCAGCAGGCAATCTCTTAATGGATGACGATCCCGGCGTGTCACTTGCAGTGATTCAGTGTGGGAAGGGCTGGCCGGTGATTTGTCACCACATTGATATTCTTCACCATAGGTTGGAAGACGGCCAGGCAAACTGTGACCAGAGAAAAAGCCTTACATTGCCTTACAAAAACCCGCTGCTGGACAAAAGAAAAAAGTTATCCATGTGGACTTTTTTTATTGTGTACAGATCAAATAAACCTGGGTAGGTCCTTTCCACAGTGATCAGGGTAATGGTGTTTTTTTGTTGTTGTGGTGTTGTCTATTTGCCTCTGCGTCATGTTTGGGATGCGCATCACTCTGTGTGTTGCCAATAAGACTCCAGTTAATAGTCACTCACACCGCATGACAACTGGGATGTTTGCTGGGTGGGGCAGCAGGCAAACACAAGCTGGGAGAGAGATAGAAAGAGAATGTGTGTTGTGAGTTAATAAGAGAGAAAGAGAGAGAGAGAGAGAGAGAGAGAGAGAGAGAGAGAGAGAGAGGCAGAGAAAGAGAAAGAGAGAGAGAAAGAGAGCAATAAAGAGAGAGAGAGAGGTAAAGAGAGATAAAGAGAAAGAGATAAAGAGAGAGATAGAGAGAGAGAAAGAGAGAGATAGAGAGAGAGAAAGAGAGAGAGAGAAAGAGAGAGAGACAGAGAGAGAGACAGAGAGAGAAAGAGAGAGAGAGAAAGAGAGAGAGACAGAGAGAGAGAGAGATAAAGAGAGAGAAAGAGATAACGAGAGAGTGATAAAGAGAGAGAGAAGATAGAGAAAGAGAGAGAGAGAAAGAGAGAAAGAGAGAGAGAGAAGAGAGATAGAGAGAGAGAGAGAGAGAGACCGAAAGAGACAGAGAGAGACTGAAGCCCAGTTGTAGAGTTCCAGAGAGCGCAGCACCATGCCAGGGAGGATGCCCGAGGGAAGAGCAGAAGAACCTCACTCTCCTCTACTAATGAGAGCCGGGCTCTTCCAACGCCACCTGAGACTACTCCCTAGAAACCTCCGTCACACCTGGACCTGACTGCTGCTGCTTTAATACACCCACAACACACACACACGAATATGAATATGAACCAGCACAGGCGCCTGAACTCAACGAGTTAGCAAGAAGGGGGAGAGTGCGTCTGAGCACGGAAACCTAAAACAAGCAACACTCTGAAGTTAACTTCATTATTATTCCCTGCAAGCAGAATTATTAAACATTTTTTTCCCCCTCTTTTTTTTTGTGTGCTGACAAAATTATATATTCAGACTCAGCTAGTAGAATGGTCCTCATTCCTTATAATTACAGGCAAATTACATTCATTACTGCAATTTACATCTCATCTCCAATCTAAATCATTAGTGGGGCCGACCTGCTCGGCACATTCTGGTATTACAATGTAAAAAAGAGTTCTGCCTCCCAGGAGAATCAAAGGGGGGAGAACTAATCAATACCTCACAGAAAATGATTACTCCTGATCTCCAGCCTTCTCTGCTCCAGAGGCCAGACTGGAAGGCCAATAGGAGTGTCATTTCATGTCTGATTGCTGTTATTGTCATCTTTAATGTGTTTGGAGGTCCCAGGCCTCAGTGAAAAAATCACACTCACGCAGAAATGCATTCATTCAAATCAACACAAATGCTTACACACACACACACAGTCCTCCATCTTCAAGCACTAACTAACTTGGCAGTGTAATTGAGGTCGCGGACTGTGTGAGGCAGCACTGAACGAGGTAGAGAGGGGGAGAGGGGAGGAGAGGGAGGGAGGAGTATTTCTACCTTAAATCAACTCAAAGATCAAAAGTTTAAACTA